>NW_022693884.1:0-2082 GCF_011630105.1 Anneissia japonica | reverse complement strand
AAGGACATAATAATACATCGTGTAGCATCTGTCTCTTATACACAGAAATCATGTGTATTTACGGGGACCCAGCATATCCTATAAGACCTCAACTTCAAGCACCATTTAAAGGCAACCTATCACCAATAGAACAGGACTACAATAAGGCAATGAGTGAAGTGCGTGTTTCTGTAGAATGGTTATTTGGGGACATATTAAATTACTTTAAATTCACTGATTTTAAAAAATCACAAAAAGTTGGAATGAGTGCTGTAGGGAAAATGTATCTTGTTTCTGCTTTACTGCAAAATGCACACACATGCCTATACAGAAACACAACATGTAATTACTTTGAACTCTGTCCTCCCAAGTTATATGATTATTTTCAGTAAATTTTGTTTGTTGGTGTGTTGACACAATAAAAGTGGATATCAGATATAAATACAAACCTCTTTTTATTCAATACTGTTCTTCCATACTATTCCAGGTTTGAATATCAAAACCAAAGTAAAATACGGTATAAAAACCAGCTGTGAAAAATTCACAACAGAATAGCCTACATTATTTACATTTTAAGTGAGGCCAAACAATAAAGGTTTGCATTAATGTTAACATGACTAAACATATACAACATCAAAGGTCAACATTTTTATTCATTTTTAAAAATCTTTTTAATTCTACTGTATTTTTTTTTTTTACGTATTTTTTTTAATGTAGACATGTCCAAGCAGTCGAAAACATAATACTGTACTGTACTCGCAAGACCAACAGCCTGTTCAACTCAAGAGCCAGATAAAAATTGAAAATACCTGTCCACTTATTTGATAGCTAGATATTACTTCTCCTTACTCAAAAACAACTGCATGAGCATGTTCATTTGGGTGCTCTGTAACTTTAACTGCTCCATTATTACATCTCTGTCTTTTTTTTTATCTTCTGCCTCTCTTTTCTCTTTTTCTGCATCCATTTTCCTTCTCTCTGCTCTCTCCTCCAACTCCTTTTTCTTCAGTTCCATCTCCTCGCGTTTTAATTCCAGCTCTGCTTTCATCCTTTGTTCAGACTCGTTTTGCTTCATTTCTAGCTCTTGTTTTCTATACTCTGCATCAATTACCATTTTCTCTTGGAGAAATTTCAATGTGTCAGTACCTGATCTTCTTTTCTTATCCTTTTCTTCTGAATCGGTACTTTCTTCTTTTTTTCTGGTAACATTCATTAACATTACACCATTTCAAGCCCCAGTTTTTTTGTTGTTTTTTTTAAAAAAAATATTAAAACATAAAGTAAGTAGTAGACTTGGTTACATCACATATGTAGTTACAATTATCTATGCACCAAATGGGCTTTCTTTTCATTCTGTAGTATGTTTTATTTTGAAATGTCCACGCATTTGTAGAGGTGTAGAATTTTCTTTTCTTCCTCCACATAGAGTAAAGTTGTAAAAACTTGTAAAAATTATGGAATTGAACAATCCCTCATTAAAAAGAAATATCTCACCTTTTTTTGGTCTCCGCAAAAGTCTCCATTGCCTGTTTTCGCATCGCTATTCCATCCTGCTTTTTCTTCTCTTCATCATTTTTCAACTCTATCTTTTCTGCATCATCTTCTTGGTTTATTAACTCTTCGACTAGTACATCGCTTTCTGACATTTCCGGGGATATCCCAGAGGCCTTTATTTCATTTGCATTTTTCTTCAATAAATTCTTCCGTAGTTTTGCCCACCTTTCTCTTACGCTACGCTGATCTACTTTGTAGCCATCTATTTTGTTCAGATTTTCTCCAACATTCTCCCATAAACGCCCTCGCTCTCTGGTTCCCTTTTTATGCATAAAAGGATTTGTCACAGCCATTTCGCGTAATAGTTCAACATCCTTTTCACCATTCCAGTTCATGAAGTTGGCTCTACAAAAAACAACATGCGGAATACAATTAATATGTGCCTAATTAAGCCATGACTTGGGTTTTTTGTGACATTCTTTTATAGTGTCTTTAATAAAAATGATTTTTAAATATATATATATTTAATATATATATATATAAAATATCATTAACAACTAGACATCTCTTCATTCACATTCCAGCATACATAGCAATCTTTAAACACTT
>NW_022693883.1:0-944 GCF_011630105.1 Anneissia japonica | reverse complement strand
TCCCCTTCGCTGGATCCGCCACTGGTCTTGGTTTCATGTCCTATATGCTTTTTAGTAATTTTATCTTTTTTATTATAGTAGGCCTAAAGAAAGGTAAGGTGAATGTAAAAAGAACAAATTATCCTAAAAATACTAAGTGAGAACGCGAGAAACATAATATCGGATACAGTATTCGCACGAAAAAATGTGCAATTAGAAACCGCTATCGAAAACTTACCGAAACTGTACCGTACAGTTCCGTGGAGTGCGAATAGCCGGTTTGTTTGTACTGCATTTGTTTTCTCCAGTAAACGTCGTAAATAGGGCCTACCTGTTATCGATGATACTTAATGGTGTTTATTTTATGATTAGTCAGTTCTTTATATTGACGTTCGAATAAAGGTATTATTGTCTAGAAATCCTGGCATACTTAGTTGAGGGTCTTAATTTGCGGGGTCTGATATTTCGAGTGGGTCTGATATCTCGTGGTCTTAGGTCTTAGCTTTCGTGGTCTGAGCTTTCGGGACACTCTCTGGAAGTGACCCAGACCCAACCAAAAGAGGGCAATGCCCATCTGTCTGGGAGATCTCCAGTACCAGCTGGAGTCGCATAAATATATAAAGGAAATATTAAAATTATTTTTGCAAAGTACTAAAACTATTACAATTACTGTACAATTAAAATTATTATGATTAAAATAATTATTTCAATTAAAACTAGAATAAGGTAAAAAGAATTTTACAGTATAGTACAACCTTTTGAGACATTATTACTTAATCTGTTGTGTTTCTTTAATAGAAAAAGGGCTATGATAAAATACCACGTATACAGTAGTAAACTGTGCAAAATGGGGATTCGGTCGAACCCCCCAAAACCCCCCTGGTTACGGGGCTTGGGGCCTGATGTTACCATCGATATATGTAGTATAGTCAATGTGATTGTGAAGAATCATTTTGACATTTTGT
>NW_022693882.1:0-1088 GCF_011630105.1 Anneissia japonica | reverse complement strand
AAGAATATATTGTAGCTGTAAAATGTATGAAACTGTTAGTAGGGCCTATCAAATAGGGCCTAGGCTTAAATTAAATGACCAATTAGAACGTGTTATTTTTGCTTGATTTGCACTTTATGAGAAGTACCAATACTGAGTACGATGGTATTGGATACCACAAATATGATATTTGAAACGCGTCTATTTGTTGATAAAAACGTGTTTGCTACAAGGAAATATTGTGCAATTATATTATAACCATAACACTTTTTTTTGTAAGTTTTCAGAGATTGTAGTCGCAACAGATATAGAAATTAGTACACTACTATGTTTACCTGTTTCTATTTAATTAGGAATAAACCTTTTAAGCCAACAGCAGTGCTCTGTTAATTTATTGTTACTCATGACTCAGGTGAAGTATATAGCAATATTTTGTACCACAAAAAAATGTTATATATATGCAATTTTATTATAGCAATATTTTGTACCACAAAAAATGTTATATATATGCAGTTTTATTGGATCACAAAAATTTTATCAAAATTTACTTTAAATGTGCCATTACTTTTAGGCAAAAACACAATTCGTGAAAACATTGTAAATCATATACAACAAAAAAAAAAGTAAAATATGTACGAAAGAAAAATGTGTAAACACACACACAAATAATACCAGTTTAAAAAAAAGAAAGAAAACGTGTACAAAAAAAAAATGTACAAACAAAATTTTTTACAAAAAAGCATGTAAAATAAATAAATTAAGTAACGAAAATAAATATTATGTAAAGAAAATAAATTTTATGTAAGGGAAATTACTTTTATGTAAAGGGAATACATTTTTGTAAACAAAGTAAATTTTATGTAAGAAAAAATGTAAAAATCATATACATTACAGAATAAAAAATGTATTAAACGATCGTGTAAAGAAAATAAATTTTATGTAAAGAAAATAAAATTCGTGTCAAGGAAATAAAATTCGTGTTAAGATAATACAATTCGTGTCAAGAAAATACATTGTAGGATGTAAAGAAAATAAAAATCATGCAAAAATCATTTTTGTTATGTATCTCTAATTTCAAATAATGAGAAACTAATACATCTTATACTGTT
>NW_022693881.1:0-566 GCF_011630105.1 Anneissia japonica | reverse complement strand
TATCTTTGCGCGTATTTGTACCCCTATACAGTGAAATTATGGTAAAATCAGACCTATTTTTAATCCGTTATAGCTCCTTAGGTTGAAAGGTGACCCCCAATTTTTATTACATATTCTGAAAGCACATAAGTTGTAAATATGATTTTATAGATCAAAATGGCTGATCGGACATTGTGACGTCATCATATTGGCATCTGAATTCAAAGAAAGTGAATTATAGCTATGACGTCATTTTTAAAATACGCATTTGAGCGTATCTCGCTTACCCTTAATCGATCGTTTTCCAACTTTGAGTATGTTATAGCTGAGACAATTCTCTTTCATATAATTGACTTCTTTTTACATTTTAATGACGTCATCATGGTCAAAAAAATTTTTTTTTCTGACCCCTTCATCTTTCTTTCATCAAAAAGTTGATGAGCCCATATCATCTTAACTATTCGTCATTTCTGAATCATATTAGGTGAGCATAATCTTCAGGTCAAGGTTGAATGTCAGGTGCCCTAATTTTCCGTTCGCGCGACTTAACGTGCGCGTACGCGTGCGTCAACAATTACGTATGCATA
>NW_022693880.1:0-703 GCF_011630105.1 Anneissia japonica | reverse complement strand
CTTGGCGGACTCGTAATAATCCAACGCCAGATTTACTACCTCGCAGTCCCATCCGATTACCCTGAGCATCTTTTGGAGATCTTGCATATGCTACGAAGTTATCACTGCGAATTCGATCTGAAATTGGAGTCTTGCCTTATGGAAATCGACAAAATTTTCACGAACCTGACAACCGGAGTCACCGTCGTCGGTTTGACGTGTCCTGCTAAAGTAACAGTCGACGAATTCGAAAAGATCGTTTGTCCGGATCTGAAGACGGCAGTTCGAAATCTAAACTGCTATGTTACAACTACGCTGAATATTGCAAATAGGAATGAGTTTAACTACCTGGCCGATTTATACGCAAGTGCAAAAACATTTTCAGATTTGGAACATGGACAAGAGGTGTCACTACAGAAGTCTCCGAAACCTGACCCGCACCACGAACAAGCGGTGATCGATCGATCGACATGCGTGAAATTTAGTTCGATCCTTGCCAAAATCAAAGTAATTCTTTCCGAAATCAATCCTCTGATCTGGTCCGATTGCAAGTTCTTTAGACTCCAGATGATCAAGTACGTGCTTAACGCGCACTTCATGATGCTCGAACGAATTCTGTCAAAGTTGACAAATTGGGAAAAGCATCCGCAGTTGAGTACTGACGTCAAAGAACAGGTGTTTCGTACGGTGGACGTACAGACTTTCGTCGTGGCGGCAACCGAAC
>NW_022693879.1:0-1281 GCF_011630105.1 Anneissia japonica | reverse complement strand
ATATATACAGTATATAGGCCTATATATAATATATATAATAATATAATATATAATATATAGTAGTATATTTAATATGTCTATAACTCATTAAGCATTGTCATGATTATGTCGTTATAATTGTCATCATATCGTTATTATAATTATTAGTTACGGTATATTAACCTTTTTTATATTGTTATTAATAATATTTTTTTTAATTAATGCTGTTTTAATTATTGTAAGTGGATGTAAATGAAAAGAAATAAACAAAGGCAACAATATAAAACATTTTAATTTTGGCTTTGCATTCTCTTTTGCTAAATATTCAGTAAATACATAGTAAATTGGGGCCGAGTTGACTACTTGGGGCCGAGTTGACTTGGGGCCGAGTTGACATGGGGCCGAGTTGACATGAGACCGAGTTGACTTGGGGCCGAGTTGACAGGGGCCGAGTTAACTTGGGGCCGAGTTGACTCGAATTCTTCTGAACAACTCGGCCTTCGTCAACTCGGCCCTTAACCGACTCGGCCCATAAACAACTCGACCCATCATAACTAACTAACTCCCTTTTGTCAATTTGGCCCTTAAAGCCGGCCAGGTTCCTGAGGATTTTTTTTGTTTTGTTTTGTTTTTGTTTTTTTTTATGTTGTACTACTGAAAAACGAATATATAAAAAAAATTTCCTCCGGAGCCTGTGCCATGTCTTAGCGACTCGACACCAGTGGTGGCGCCAGGATCTGCCCGACGGAGGGGCTAAAGCATAGGGCCCCCGGTGGGGGTCCAGGGGTGGGGGTCCAGGGGAAAATCCCCCTGGAAGCCACGGATATTTGATGAATTATGGCGAATTTTTATTACTTATTTGATAGGCATCCAGTTACTATAATATGACTTCGTGTAGGCTATGATTTCTAATGTTGAAATCAGCTTCCAAAACCAAAACATTTTGAATAAAGCAAGAAACAAAGAGTATGCAATGTAACCATCTAATTTATTTTCAAATCCTCATTCTTGAAAGTGAAATTATATTTTGGAAATTTTGCATGAAATCTGTCAACCACGCTGTCATGGTCGATGTTGCTTTACCTATCACGATGTATTCCAACCATCATGAGGCTATCTAAATGAGCATTTGTCATAACAGAACGCAAATTATTATTATTATTATTATTGTTGTTGTTGTTGTGATGAAAAGTTAACACAAACAATATGGTGGTAAACGAATATTACATGTAATTTTTTTTTTATTTGCTTGTTCCCCGACAAAATTTATCGTCTTCCCCGACGGGGGGGCTATGCTTCGCC
>NW_022693878.1:0-688 GCF_011630105.1 Anneissia japonica | reverse complement strand
TTTCCACGCACACAGCACATACTAAAGCTGGAAATTACGCGTTGTTACATGTTTTGTGTTCCTGAGAGAGTCAGGAGTCACTCTTTGTGACATTACCGTACTCACGGGCGTCAAGACGTGCTTGTACGCATGCGTAAGTCTTTTAAAATGCTCAAAATTATTCTTTAAAAAAAATAATTACAGCATATGTTAGCATATTATGAAACTTTTCAATCAGCACCTCGCGCGCTTCCTGAGGGTCAAAGTACGGCGGATCACCGAATTCGTCCTCAGTGACGAGTTCAAATCTAGTTGGTGATCCGCTAACATTAGCGGATCACCTCTTGTTATTGTCAGGATCATCATCATCTTTTTTTTATTCTTTCTTTCTCCCCTTTTTTGTTCGCACGATATCTCAAAAACTGCCACGGGTTACGCAAATATCGTTGTCAGCGAACATTTGTCTTGGTCTGGAATAGTCATGGTAAGCTTTTCAACGCGCTCAGTCATGCGTGACGTCATCTACGCGCAATTTTGCGTTTTTACATTATCGATAATATCAGCCTAACCAATTGCCATTTCAAAATCGTATTAAGTGAGCATTAACTTCGGGTTAATGTTGAATGTACTGTACCCTAATTTTACGCGTGCGTTTCACTACGCGCGCGTATGCGTGCGTCAAAATTTCAAAATGCTCAATATCACTTTT
>NW_022693877.1:0-1035 GCF_011630105.1 Anneissia japonica | reverse complement strand
ATAAATGTGGATATTGATAAATAAATGTTTTGCCACAAAAGAGAAAAAAAGAGTTTATCTTATTTAATCTTATTTTTTATCATCACTAATACGTTATTTTCCTTTATAGTAATATATTTTAATAAGAGGTATCGCCGTCATTTCAATCAATAGTGAGATTTCAAAAACCTTACGATAACGAGTACGAATACGTCATTATCATTATCGACATTCGTGCCTAAAACCTTCTTGACAATATGCTGTACTAGCTGAATAATGATCCTTTCATGTAAAAAGCACGAATCGCCTAATTAATCCGGAAGGCCAATCAGGGGCCATTTATTTGCAGAAAATGATCACATGTTTAGCGGGTATGAAAGGTCATCCCATTGAGGTCTTGAAACTTTCACTCTGACGAGACATATCTGCTAGAATGACGGTCAGAGGTAAATAAAGGTCATTTACGGTCAATTTTACTATGAAATAATAATCGGGAATATAAGGCATGTGTAATATACCAAATACAATTATGTTGCACATCACATGAATGTTTATAAAATTGTCTATCCATTGATACAAACTTGTTGTTGTGTCTTCTTCTTTTAGGTACGTTTTTGGGGTAAAAACACAAATTTTTGTCAAAATTTGATATTTTTTGTTTTCATTTTATTTAAAAATATATACAAAATGAACAGATATTTAAACCATTCTTTCTCAGAAATTAAATAATTATGTGACTGTTACATTAAAATAAAAATGAAAAAGACTGAAATTCTATACTTGAGTATAATCAATTTTACACTGTTAATTTCAAGGAGTCAATTTAACTCCAAAAGTGGAGTTAATAAAAAAGGTACAGAACGACTTCTTTTCTGGAGTAATATTTACTCTCATATTTTTACTCCTCAAAGGGAGTAACATTAACTCCAAAAAGAAGGTGATTCCCATCCCCTTTTTGGAGTTAATATTACTCCCTTTGGGGAGTAAAAACACAAGAGTAAATATTACTCCAGAAAAGGAGTCGTTCTGTACCTTTTTTATTAACTCCACTTTTGG
>NW_022693876.1:0-728 GCF_011630105.1 Anneissia japonica | reverse complement strand
AATACCATTTCACTAAATTTAATGATGATCCATTCATTCAATTTTGCATAATCCTGCTAACTAACAAATCGACACATCAGTGAATACACAACCACCAATGAGGAGGTAATCTGTGTTTCTGCATTATTTACAGAAAATTGGTTCTGAAATGAGACTGTATGAATGTAGGACATAAACCACCCAGGACATAAACCACCCAGGACATAAACCACCCAATTGGAATATACCATTGTTAAAGTGGGTGGGCAACAGGGTGAACAATGTTGGGTGGTCTTGCTTTTATCTAGCTTTACTTAATTTGCTATAGTACACTCCTATTATACGCCTTTAATTCATTCATTGCTTCTGACAACATGCATGTTGGTTAGTAATCATTGTAGATTTTAGTAATCACTGTGCTTAAAGTTTAATTTTTTTTAGTTTTCTAAATTTATTTTAATTTTTAAAATGACTTGCATTAAAAATCACTTTCAATTAAATACTTCCCTTTAATAATAATAATAATAATTTTATTTTAGTAATCACTGTGCTTAAAGTTTAATTGTTTTAATAGTAATCTCTATGTATTATTATTATTTTTATTATTATTTTTATTATTATTATTATCATTATTATTATTATTTTTATTATTATTATTATTATTAAATAAAAATACTAAATTTTAACAAATTAGAATACTAAATATTAGACAAATACCATTATTGTAGTAAAGTATACTCTATTAAAGT
>NW_022693875.1:0-1430 GCF_011630105.1 Anneissia japonica | reverse complement strand
TAATAAAATAGAAAATATAAACATATAAATTAAAGGTAATTCATATCTAAGGGGTGATTATTATATATAATTATTACAGTGACATAATATACTGCAATTATTATACAGTATCAGGTCCCTGATTATATCATACCGTAGTCAACAGCATCTATAAACTGCTAATAATGATGATTATGTACTAAATGAGAGTACTAATTTAATCTTATTTATTAACTATAATCCTAGAATATAATTCAATATAAACTTACATCAGTTTCTTCTCCACAACCTGTTGCATTGAATCCATGAACTGAACTGATACACTGTTTTGGTGACTATTCCAAAACAAGGTAAGAAGTTCAGTTCACTGTCTGTAATCTAGAATTACAACCACCACAAACTTGTGGTCTGCATAGAGTATCTGTGGTCTATGCTTTAACACAGGCCTATTCTACAAACAAGGGCAGTTAATACATATAGCAAAATCTGACTTAACACATGGGTCTGCTTTTTTGCGTATACAAGTACACTGAATATTTTGTTTCTGCCTTTTAGTGTCTTATTATAGTGACCTCAAATTCTGACGTATGTTTTATTAACGATATTAGTTAATTGTAAATGTATTTTCCCGGTATCCATGAATTTTGACTGTTTTCTTTTGTATGTAAATTTTAAAAGGTGTAATGAAATTGAAGTTTTGGCATAATTTTAATGATTTCTTTCTGATGCACCTCTCAACAATTTGCATTGGAAGAGGCACAATAAAGATAAAATACATACATTATTATTATTATGTCTTTGGCCTATTGGGAGTCGGTTGTGAAGAGCACGGAGTTCAAAATTTCTGCTACGCTTCGCTTGGCCTAAGATAAAACGTACCGGTATGTACAGTAGATCTGTAATATACAGTATATCTTTTTCTTTATTAAAGGACGACATCGCCTTACCACAATGCAAAAAATAAAAAAAAACAAAAAAAAAACAAAAAACAATGCGCTTGACTGCTAACTCATAGTTGAATACGTTATTATTGTCATATAGGCCTACGAGCCTAGCGCATGCGTTGAATCAATGAGCAAATAGTGCAACAAGCTATTGGCATTGCATTTTTATACAGTGAGTACAATTTACCGTTTTAATTTTACGGTTTAATTTACTAATTAAAAGGATGACATTATTAATAGACTAGATAAAATGAACGAATGTTACAACAATTCGTTGACAACAGTAAGGCGGAAACCAATGAAAATTATGATTAATATCGCGATATTCGTCAGGCGGATAACGCCACTAATAATAACCTTGTCTACAGTGGTATTCGCCAATTGTGCGTATGAAATTGGAGGGTTTCCGTTAAAATAAGATGAGGAATCCTCACTTTAATTTGCTATGTAACAACCGTAACAAATCTCCCGGACACTCGGAAATATTTTGAAACGTCCACTAATCAA
>NW_022693874.1:0-824 GCF_011630105.1 Anneissia japonica | reverse complement strand
GAGAAATAGTCTGTATTTCTCATTTTTTTTATTCTTTTGCGTAAAACTAAAATTCATGCCAATACTTTTCCATGATTTATAATAATTGGAGTAATGCAAATGCATATTTTCTAAAAAAAGTCATTTTTAGTGAAATTTTGCCAGGAATGGGGCTTTAAATAAAATAGGACGAGCGGCTCTGATGTTAGAAGGAGAGGATGCGGCGGGATCGACAGCGAGGAAGTATCGATCGACAGCGAGAAGCTCGAGCAAGAAGAGAATTACGTAACGTGTTGGAGGAAGACCAGTATGAACAGTTTCAATACGTTGGGTAACGTAGAATAGAACAAAGGGACTTTTAACTGTCCCGTTGTAGGGTGGCGCTGTACTGCGACTACTGCCAGAGCCGTAGATAGAGAGAGTTTGGCCAACTTGGCGCATGGACGCTATGTCGTTACCAAAGAGCCCAGGCGCATGCGCGCGTATAGCTTTAATGTTTTGTTTTGGGGACAACATGGCCAGTGTAAGTCATGTGATTGCGATCCACCCAATCACACGCGCGTATATCGAATCCCGTGAAACAGAGTTGGCCAAACTCTCTCTATCTACGGCTCTGACTACTGCAAGTCACTTCATTACGGTCAAATGCCCTAACTACCCAACCTAAGGCCAAAAAACCCATTCGTAGTTTGAACTGGGCATATGATAATATGGGCATGCCCATATTAAGGCAATTTACATAAACGTACATGCCCTGTTCAACCTACGAATTGGTATTAATACAGCTTACCGAAGAGCGCTATAGCTCATAACGTCAATGGAGATCTAGACTTAAACAACAAATA
>NW_022693873.1:0-875 GCF_011630105.1 Anneissia japonica | reverse complement strand
ATTTATCATTGCAAAATAAAAAAATAAATGTTAAAAAAAAAAAAAAAAAAGGAAAAATCATTTTTGTAATGGCATGTAAAAGGAAACCTATTTGAATTTATTAACTGAAACTATTTATTTGTGCATGTATGAGGTTTTGAATAAATTACCTTTGTGGTTGAAAAAAAAACAAACAGATGATTCGAAATACTAAATTTTATGATGTAAATTTTTTTTGTTTTGTTTTATTGATTACTTAGTTTTTAATCTATATGAACTATTTCGTTAATTTTTATATAAATTATGCAAAAAGTAATATAAATGGCAACTTAATTTATATTAGATTCTTTACAAAATAATTATTTTATTTAAAAAATGCATATGATTTACATTGATTTATTGATTCAATTTTTTGCAGCATATAAATTGTGGGGAATTCAAAAATATAAAGTTTTATTAATAAATTTAATCATTAAGGTTCATTTTTGTCTTCCTGTCATTTAAATATAAAAACCCCAGTTTTATTACTTAGGCCTAATTTCATCATTGGCGCCATTTTTACCTACCTGTCATTTGGTGCCATTACTACTGGGGCCATTTTTCCGGGGTCATTTTTTCCCGAGGCCGTTATTCAGGGACAATTTTCCCGGGGCTATTTTTACCGTACACCGTTTTTTACCCTCCATGCGACCGTAATGCACTATACTTCAGGTACCACTAGTAGCCTTAAGTACGTAGAACATAGAAAACATAGAAAAAAGAGGGCAATCACACATACAATAATTATACAAATCACGTCAACACAATTCGTCGATTTTCGCGTAAAACAAATAGTCCGGCAGCTTAGCAGATGGATGTGGACGTTCCGGACAAAAGCACCAATTTTTTTTTACATG
>NW_022693872.1:0-924 GCF_011630105.1 Anneissia japonica | reverse complement strand
AAGCAACACTTCATCCCTTTGTATGTTACTACCGGGGAAACATGCAAGATGAAATTGACCATACATTAAGTTTTGTGATTATATCAGAATGTAACACACATGATACTGTGGCAGTTCACCTTGCATGGAAAGGGACCATCTGATGGTGTTGGGGGGACAATAAAGTGGTTAGCAGCCAGAGCAAGTTTACAACGCCCATTTGATCAACAGATTATCACTGCTCGCCAACTTTTTGAATTTGCAGATTCAGAGATTGACAAAATACATTGCCAGTTTGCCACAACAGAGCAATATCGGCAACAAGCAGAATTCCTGAAAGACAGATTTGAAAATGCTCGCACAATTCCAGGTACACAGAATTTGCATTCTTTTATTCCAGTCTCCAAAGAAGCGGTTACAGTTCGATCCTTTTCATCTGCAGCCGAGAAAAGAAAGGAACTAGTAACTCTTACTGCAGATACCACAGTTCTGAGTGGTTTGGTCTTAAGTGGATATGTTACAGCAGCTTATGATAACCATTGGTGGGTAGCGTGCATCAAGGAATATTACCCAGATAGGCATTGTATAAGAGACAGCATTTGTTGTAATAGTAGAAGAAGCAATGTAAAATTCAAAACTGGTATCGCCCACCAGATTCTTTAACCATTGATCATCAAGATATACTAACAGCTGTTCACCCAACTACAGTGACTGGAAGAACATATTTAATCTCAAAAAAAGAAACAAAGGCTGCCCATGCTGCATTTACCAAAAAAATTAAGGTTTAGAACTCAGCCAAAACATCTTTTTGACATTGATTTTATTTTGACAAATGATTTGTCTTATAATTTTCATCGATGGTGTATCTGATCATGATTTTTGGTATGTACTGATCAGTTTATTGAACATTAATATGCTTCTTAAAATAATGATTCCATAATACAA
>NW_022693871.1:0-988 GCF_011630105.1 Anneissia japonica | reverse complement strand
CAAAATCATGAATATTAAAATCAATTCTGCCATAGAGACACTTCATAATAAAAAGAATACTTAAATGTTGTTAAATGCATTATTCTGAGGATACTAAAATCCTACTTCATTTCTCATACATTTGGTTTTCTATCATGTATATATTAAATTTGTTCACATGATCTTGAAAATGCGTCCATGATGGACATGAAACGTCGATCCATTTTGTGAATAATTATATTTTGTGTTCAAAATATTATTTAGACAAGTTAATTAATAAAAGTTCAAAGGCATCAATAAACGCAGCTATATAGACAACACCAATGATGATATTTCTACTTGATTTAATTTCAATAAACAAGGAATCATATAGTTGGATCAAGTTGAAGATCAATTCCATTCTTTGAATGAATTGTTATTTTGAAAATACAATGCATCATTGTAAGAGGCATGGGAGGATTTCCTGCACGATTAAAAATCGCAACAGCACTGAAAGGTTCTCTGAACAAGTCATTCCAGTCATTTTTATTTCCGAACGTTTTGGTGCTTGCAGAAAGTAATCATCAAATCAATTTTATAGTCGGAGTTAGTTTCGACCTAGGCAAATCTTGCTAAAATGGTACACTTTCTCTATACTGTATAAAAGCCACTCATGAGATCTGTCTGAATATTATAATATAGAACTCCCACAAAATAAGTGATTATTGGCATTTACATCAAAGAAATAAACAACCATGTTTATGACTGACATTGATCAAACTTTGCATTGCAGAAACGATGTAATCCAGAGAAAAATAATATTGGATTTGTATCATATGCTTCGACCAATAGTTATAAATTATAGGGTTTTTTTTTTTTTTTTTTTATAGGGTGTTTTTTTTTTTTTTTTTAGTATTATAGTATTGATACAATATCTTTTTTTTTTTTTTACAATTATGAGGTCAGGGGTGATGGCAAGTCTTATTCAGAAACTGTGTGAGAAATGGTTTACAGCTCATTAAATGCATGC
>NW_022693870.1:0-1044 GCF_011630105.1 Anneissia japonica | reverse complement strand
TTCATCAAAGAAAGCTCATTATAGCTGTATAAAAAAAAGAGAGGTTTCTGGTTCTATTTAGGCGAGTGCGTCATACCGTTTAGACCACAGACCGTACGATATCATTAAGGATCGACCACCTGTCTTTTTCCTACATACAACTTGAGGGCCACACATAGGGGAGCCAATTTTAAGCTATGGCTGTGACATAGTTTATAGCTGGTAAATCATAGGAAATAATAATCTGCTTATCACTGGAACATAAACGTATAAATAAAATAGGTAATAATAAGTGCTCAAATGTATAGGAAATGATGTTATAAACTAGTTCATCAACGAAAGTTCCTTATTATAATTGTATGAAAAAAGAGGTCTCTGGTAGGAAAATTCCCTTGTCCCCCTCACCCCGCTAGCGCCCCACTGTTTATCCGTCTCTCCAGGTGATAGAATCAATATTAATATGTATATGAATTTCCCATGTTTCACCAGCTTCATTCAACACTACTAACAACTAGGAACAACCCTAATGAAGGAGACACTTTCCAACACAAATCCAACTGTTTTAAGGGAATATTATTAGAGCGACGAAGACACTTCCGATTGTGCCAAATAGCTGAGTTAACGAGTACTGTACAAATAGTCACATTTGAGCTGTTCCTGCGTTTTTAAACTTGAAAATGAATCAAGGGTGGCGCCAGGATTTGCCCGACGGGGGGAGGATTGGCCCGACGGGGGGGGGGGGGCGAGGTCCCCGACAGGGGGGCCGGTGCCCCGACGAGGAGTCAGATTTCCCCGACGAAAGCAAAGTCGGCGTGTGGTCGAGCTTCGATTAAAAGGTACCGAAAGTGGGCCTGGCTTCGAAGCCGCCGAAAATTTAATCGATTTATGTAAAAAATACAATATAATTTTTTTCTCCCCCACGAATTGTGCTTTTTCTCGCCGGCGGGGGGGGGGGCTTTCTCCCGGCCCCCCCGGCCCCCGCTGGCGCCATCCCATAAATAATACACAATTCACGACAGACATCTTGCACAGGCTCTGACCGTAAGTGTTTGGCATGAGATAGAT
>NW_022693869.1:0-505 GCF_011630105.1 Anneissia japonica | reverse complement strand
ATGATTTATTGGGCAATGGGGATTACAATAGGGACTTATAAATTGGACCTAACCTAACCTAACAAGCTACTCACGTGAGACCGTCGGCAATGCAGCGTACGCTTGTAGGAAGTAAAATAATAATAAATGCAAGAAGTCCAACAAAAATAGAGTTCAGAATATAGGCAAAACAGCGAGCTCCAATGAAATAACAGTCAAAAATCGCTTCCACTTGCAATCGTCTGGTTGCACTTGGTACCGGTAACTGTTACAGAAAATCAAACTGTTCTTCTGATTGAAGTCAGGAAAAATAGTGGAACCAAAAGAGTTGTATTTCTTCTTCCTTTTTAATTCAGGAAGGTTTCCAATCAACAGCTTTCTGAAGAAGATTCACATTTATCCTAAGTCTATCCGACTATTAGGACTATACTGTGGGCTGGAGTTCCGATCGGGATCTCTCGGTGTTCCTTCTTCTCTGCTGTGTCTTTTTCCTTCTTTCCTGTTCTTTTTTGTTTCCTTGGATATT
>NW_022693868.1:0-854 GCF_011630105.1 Anneissia japonica | reverse complement strand
GGATCGCGGACGCGTCCACGTACTCGACGTCTGTTCGGTGTTCGTGTACTGAGGCGGTGCACCCTGCGCCGGTGCTTGTGTACGCAACAACGTGTCCGGCACCGGACAGAAAAGTCGAAAATTTTTCTAAGTCCAGAAATCTCGAAAATTTTTCTAAGTCCAGAAAAGTCGAAAATTTTTCTAAGTCCAGAAAAGTCGAAAATTTTTATAAGTCCAGAAATCTCGAAAATTTTTCTAAGTCCAGATTTTCGAAAATTTTTATAAGTCCAGCAATCTCGAAAATTTTTCTAAGTCCAGAAATCTCGAAAATTTTTCTAAGTCCAGAAATCTCGAAAATTTTTTTAAGTCCAGATTTTCGAAAATTTTTTTAAGTCCAGCAATCTCGAAAATTTTTCTAAGTCCAGAAAAGTCGAAATTTTTTCTAAATCCAGAAATCTCGAAAATTTTTCTAAGTCCAGCCGATTGGCTTGCCGGTGTGCCGCAACTTGCATCTGTGAAAGTGGTTGTGAAAGCGAGAGACCCTCACTTTGTGTTCCTTGAAGAACGGGCAGGTTACGACGACTTGACTTTCCATCGTGTTGGATGCTGAGGACGCGGTCCACGATCCTTTTATGCTCGTCGAGCGAGACGCGATGACGTTCGCTCCACCGATGACGTTTTGCGTACGGTGAACCCCCATGTCACCCCCATGTACACCTGCACTCGACACCGATTACGTCATCGTTACAGACGTACATCTGCCAATCGTTGGCGTCACCTAAGTTCGGTATAGATGACGTCATCGTTATGGAACGAAAATCGGTATAAAAATGTTGGATCGTCTCCCTACCGTAACTTCTCGCTCAAACATGGAG
>NW_022693867.1:0-506 GCF_011630105.1 Anneissia japonica | reverse complement strand
ATACAATCCTCATTTCTTGGTTAGTAATTTACCATACCCACCCCACCCCACCCCACTCCCCATATAGAAAACAATACGACATAGGGCTTATTTTATTTATAAAATAGGCCAAACACGTGTGTTTGAAACTATATATAAGCATTTTCATCATGGTTTTATTTATTACAAACACATTCTTTCACCATCTATACACATTGAGGCCCTTCTTTTAGGTGAAAATGATCTATCTTAAATTTGTCTTTCCTGAGTTTGGGACTATTATGTGTTTAAATAACTTAAAAAGGAAAAAAACTAAAAAAAGCCCTAAAAAATGCGCGCCAAGCGCGCAAAATATTATTTTGTTTGTAATTCTAATTTCGTCGGAATTGATGAAAACTCCCTAAAATGTGCAATTTATAGGGGAAATTGGCCTACCGTAACAAGAAATTCACGCAAAGAGAATTTAGGCACTTTCAGAGGATGCATTTGTCAAGGGGTGGGGAAAGATTTTCCAAAGATGGATATTT
>NW_022693865.1:0-807 GCF_011630105.1 Anneissia japonica | reverse complement strand
CGGACGTAACGTAGTTGCCCAGCTCGCCGAGGTTTGGTTCGTACATGAGGCCCATCGAACCCGTGATGATAGTCTTGGTCTTGTTGCCGTGCTTATCCAAGAACTCGACCGAACATTTCGAACGCGATTCGTCTCCCTCGACGGCGGACAGACGGACGGATTTCACCTTGAGTATGTCGGTCGCCTGTCTTCGGTCCCACGCCTCGACGCATTTGAGGACGGTGCGTCCGTTGTCGCTCGTCCTTTGGTGCACGTTCGTCACCGACTCGAGCACGGAATAGACGACCTTTGCGAAAACAGGCGTCCGTCTGAACTTCTCCATGAACGCGTCGAAGCTGGTGACGGAACCGACCCCGCATTCCAACTTGCCCGATCCTGGGAAATTCGAAGGGTCCATCGCCTCCTCGTCAGTGTACTCGATGGTTCTCGATTCCGGCCACATTTCGCAAGTGTGCATCACCCAATCCATTCCAGCGACAACTTGTCGAGAAGTTGGACGATTGCATCGTCTTTGTCCAAATCCATATTACGGTTACGTGTTGCCAGTTCGATCGACATCGTTGGAGTGAATAATTATCGGTTCTCATTAACGGTACTAGATGTGTATAAGAGAACATACGTACTCAGATGGTGTCGCTATATTTTCCTCTGTCCTTCGTTGCGATCGCGTCGGCGACATTTCTGGCGATGCTGTGTGCTTTCACGCCCGACCTGGCAGTCGACGATGTCGAATTCTTGGGCCCCGGGGCGGTTTCGAAGCTGACTGTGTCGGAAGGAAAGGTGATCGCCGTGCTTGCGGTTCTACAT
>NW_022693864.1:0-889 GCF_011630105.1 Anneissia japonica | reverse complement strand
TTTCAAATGATACAAAAGCATACTATTTGGTATATGGAAAACTTTGCAGCTGAATTGAAGTACACTCTCTTTACAGTATTCAGGCACAAAGGCATTTTGAGACGTTACAACATTGCCTCCAGTAGTAAACATTAGTCTAATTGGTACATTGTAGTAATGCCCCTACTTTCCCTATTTTCAACAGTTGATCCGAGATGAAGATTCACATCCTGAATAAGATAAACTCTGTCTCTTATACACATCTAGATGTGTATAAGAGACAGACATAATTATTTTTGTTTGCAAAGGAGAAGAGAATTAAATAGTCCAGCCTTAAAGCCCTAATATTTCTTTTGTATAATTTTTGTTTTGTCATTTATTAAATATGAATTTAACATGCAGTATTTTGTATCAATGTGTTTATGTATTGGGAAAACTTAGTTATAATATTGTAAAGTAGCAGTGAAAATCAAAATAAAAACACAGGCTTGACCCTTTCTATAGAGTTTTATATTTCATTTTATACTACTATTTCTTCAGGAAGACTAGCAAGAGTGGTTGACATAATCAGATTTGGATAGTGTGACACAGAAAAAAACTCTACAGTATAGAGATTTGAGTTTGATGAAGCATGCAAAAGCTATCATAGATATTCAACTGTATTAGCAAACAATACCATTGTTTACATTTATTACAATGGTCTGATCTCAATGAGGCTCTATCCTGGAAAAAAAGTACTTTATAAAAAAATATAGGGGGTGGAGGAAGGGTGTTTATTTGTCATTAAGTGTTGAATAACATTTTTTTTATGTCAAGGTTGTTGACTCAGGACTAAACTTTCTATTATGATATGAATAAAAAATTGTTACTGTAGCAGTAATTGTTAATTCGAGGAGCAATTTACAGAAAC
>NW_022693863.1:0-1404 GCF_011630105.1 Anneissia japonica | reverse complement strand
TTATATTAATCCAGTATCCCTTATCCAAAGAGGCTATACACTGGAATACTGTTTTAGCCTGTAGGTTAATGACCCATTGAACATTCCATTTCCTATAGTCAAATAGATACCACCAGCTAACCCTCTCCCGAGAGTTGGGTGGTATACTGTCGACATACCTGAGGAAGTAAAGGAAACGTCTTGTCAACATCAAATGATGTATGACCGGTCACAGGAAATCGGGAATGGACAGTGACTTTGGGTGTTGCCTGAGGCTAAATACACGGTGAGGCAGATGTGCGTTGTGTGTATTACTAGGCCTACTACACTATGAACGGGAAACGTGCGATTGGGCTCTGACCAGGATCATAATTATGAGCTTAAGTCGATTTAGTCCTAATCAGTATTGGTACTCAGGATGCTGTAAGATGATTGTTGTAATTATAATTCTAACGCTTGTTGGTAATGTTGGATTTATATAGTACTGTATAGTTTATTGAGATATTGTTTAAGGTTGATGTTCCTTGTTTAGGCTAACCTGTTCAGGAGGTGATCAGATGTTGACTGGTAATTGACTGATCACACATTATGCTAACCTGTTTGTAGGAAACACGGCAAAGTAGTAAGTCTTCATTTATTGCAGGCAAACCGTATTATGTAAGGCTTATTGTATTGAATGGTTCATAATAATGTTTTCTAGAAGTTTCTAATGTGTTTAATGGTTATTTGATTACAGAATTGAATGAGATGTTACGATAAATGATACTAAGGTTACCATCAGATACTTTATCGTAATAAACGTCATAGAACTTTAACGGAGTTTCCTGCATCATTTGTTCAGTGTTTTGCGGCAATTCTTTACAATCATCATCATCAGCCTGTCATGCCACTGGTGGCCGATGGCCTCCTCAAACTCCATTCTGATCTGTTCTTTGCCAGATTTGCCCAGTTCGCACCAAGCTCCTTTTAGAAAAGATCACTTAATCGCTTGTTTCTTCCTCTTTTTCTTTTGTGTCCGTATGGCGTCCATACTGTTAACTTTTTGGCCCACCTGTTAATATGGTCCATGCGAGCTACATACATCTTTAATCTTTTTTGCCTTTCTTATAACTTCATTTTTCCACTTAACAAGTCTACTGATACTGATATTTATTTATATATTTATTCTTTATAAAGCTTCCTTTCCTAATTAACTGTAATTATTTAATAATTTAAATATGAAATTATCTGTCAAGAAATATGTATTTTTAAGTTTCTTTATTATTATTAATTGAATTTGTTTATATTATTAAACTCAATTTGTTATTAGGCCTAAACTCATATATTTTTTTTTTCATTTATTTATTTATTAAAGAATTATATTTTGGACTGCTGTACTGTATTTCGTTTAGTTGTTTAAACATTTCTTCATTTCTTTAGTAATTG
>NW_022693862.1:0-816 GCF_011630105.1 Anneissia japonica | reverse complement strand
GGAGCTAGCCATTAACACTGTTGAATAAATATGATATAAATCATCAAAGGTACATATACAGTGTTTAAATAAGGACATGATGGAACATCGTAGGTTACCCTGTAGCTTTTCAACGAATAAAGTTCTATAAAAGTCATTGTGTAATAAAATGCCTCCGACGGGATTCGAACCTGCGACCTCTCGCTGAAAAGGCGAGCGTCGCCTTGTCAGCGGTCTTGTCGTCGGTCTAGAGGTCGCAGGTTCGAATCCCGTCTGAGGCATTTGAGGCGTTTGAGAGAAAACTTTATTTTCTCTGAACTTCACATATTTGCTCTTTACATCAGTCTTAATATATGACGGTATATATTTACTTAAAAATATTTTTTCGCAGAAATGATTAGGTAAATGCCGTCCATAATAATACTGTACAAACAAACTCGTGACGTTGTATTATATATGTTACTGTACTCGTAACGAAACTACAAAATATCGATTTCATCAAAACCGATGTGGTATGTTGCCAATTAGGCCTATCTTATAAACTTAACAAAAGACACTGTTGTTGGGTGATCGTTTTACACAGTAGTCATTTCAACATAACACCACCACAGCACTCCTTTTAAGTATAATAATGACCACCACGGGCCGCGAAGTAATCAGAGGCGCGTGACTCCTCCCATCGCACAGCAAGGTTCCATTGGTGTACATTCCAAACAATAGCAGTGGCTGTTCTCGGAGAAAAGTTGTTCAACTATATAATTCGGAATATATATATAACTTTATATTATCATTATTTGCATTTATGTGGCTGATCGTTGTTTTTATGGGTTTATCCCA
>NW_022693861.1:0-1319 GCF_011630105.1 Anneissia japonica | reverse complement strand
TTGACTAAGATGAGTACATTCATTCTTTCAAAGGAAAGTGTGGCTTCCCACATTGGTCAGACCTGTAGACTTTGCATGTCAGCATACTCAATGTAGCCAAAAATTAATTAATAATAGACTTCGCATGTCAGCATACTCAATGTAGCCAAAAATTAATTAATAAAACATGATGTCATTTTATGCAACCTTAGTATAATAGAAAAGCTTAATTGAACATGATGTTAGCAAAACATTATGCGAGCATAATCCGAAAAACATAATTTTCAAGTTTTCTTCTAATTTAGCTAATTTAATGGCCCCTAAATTTCTTGAAATTATAAAACAAAATTGAAAAAAAAAAAAAAAATTATATTTAAATATAAATATGAGAGTGCCATTTCCGGCCATCTAGAGGTGCCATAATCATAATTGTGAGACTGAGGGGAGTGGACCCCTATCTTTAAAAGTTCTTCTCCAGGCCCCCTCTATTTTAAATCCCTGGATCCGCCACTGTAATTATTTTTAACTTAGGGTCCTTGTCTAGTAAAGCTTTAGGAAATAGCACATGAATTTATAATTTAGGTTTCCTAACCTAGTAAAAATGAGCACATTATTTAACATTTAATCCTTCAGTTAAAAAAAAAAGCCCCTAAATATTATCAGGAATAATTGAAAACAACAAATTAATGTTAATGTTTTCAAGCTGTTGAATGTCAAATTGATTAAAGACCCTTTATAGATGCATGCATAGAACAGCATTGAGGTTATATATACAGTATATGGTTCAGCTCTTAAATGAATAATCCTCTCACACTGACTTCTCAAGTCCACACTATTCCCCACACACACATACAAGTCTACAATCCACATGTGTCCCCACACATACATTTACACATCCCACGCACACTGACCTTAATACAAAAATTCAGATAATGGATTCTCCATACAAATACTGTTCAGAACACACTGTTCTGAAAAATCCACATAATTGTAAAGCAAGATAAACTATATTAGGCAGTTAAAGTTAACGGATGACGTCATAATTTATTCATCTTGTGTTGCAGAGTATGTTAATTTCAGGATTTTACATGCTCGATGTACGTTAGTTACGGGTTTGCACATGCGTATTTCGATTTGCTTACAAAAGCTGCGGAGCTATTGCGCTGCATGTTGGGTACAAACGTTAAAGTGCAACATCTAGTCCTGAGCGCATAGAGACCATGTATTATGCGCTATATAAGTCTCCAACTATTACTATTAAAGTTAAGGTTAACATTGTGCGGCAAAAACTACCTATTATACAAACAAAACCAACATAAGTCCATTAATAATTCTACATA
>NW_022693860.1:0-1098 GCF_011630105.1 Anneissia japonica | reverse complement strand
AGAATATTTTTAATAATTATATGCTAAAATTGTGTCATGTCATTTGATGGCAAATGTCATTTTATCACTTCCATGTTTCTGGGATAAACCGCCAGTACATCTTCGAGATGCAATTTATTTCAATTCGATTCAATCGAACAACATACAAGCAAAATGCAAACACACAAAACAAACTAAAAACTTTCTTAGTCTTCTTAAACGTCATTTCTTTACATGTTTAAATTACTTTGTATTACAATTTTAATATTTTAATCTTTTAGATAAACCATTATTTTAACTGTGTTTTATTTTTTTTCGGATATAACGCTTTAACAATATGTACATAGCCTATTTAATATATATTTAATATGAAATAATGTTTAATTTGGCCAGCTGATATCTGGGAGGCCCCTTGACAGTGAACTTATTCACTTTTGAGTAATCCTGTCATCATCTGATGTTTTGTTGCCACACTTGTCACTTTACGTTCTGTGTATTATTTTATGTAAATGACGAAAAAATGTTATGATATGATATGATATGATATAATATAGATATGATATAATATATTAAAATATGAAATAAAGTTTAACTGGCCTATGTTTCTTAATTTTTATTTTTATGTCTTGTAGGAAAAAATGGTATGTGAATAATAGGCTATTATTATTATTATTATTATTATTTGTTTAGTGTGCCTATTTTACCTACTTGTGTTCAGCTTCCACCTCTTAATTTTCATTTTTATGTCTTGTAGGAAGAAAACATGGAGGTATGTGAATAATAGGCTAACGATGGTGCCGATAATTATGGTATAGTATTAATAAGATGAAGGTAATGATGGAGATGACGATAAAGATGATGAAGATTATGATAAAGATTATGTTGATGAAGATGATGATGGAGATGATGAAAATACTATAATTCGTTTGTTTAGTGTCCCTATTTTACTTGTGTTCAGCTTCCACCTCTTAATTTTCATTTTTATGTCTTGTAGGAAAACATGGAGGTATGTGAATAATAGGCTAACGACGGTGCCGATAATTATGGTATAGTATTAATAAGATGAAGGTGATGATGGAGATGACGATGAAGATTATGATGAAGATTATGATAAAGATA
>NW_022693859.1:0-601 GCF_011630105.1 Anneissia japonica | reverse complement strand
CATTTGTACGTATTATTTTAAATGACACCTTTTCATTGGTAGGTAGGGAGCATGGGAGGAGGATAAACCTGATTGTTTAATTAATTGAAACATAATTAAGTGAAATGTAATGTATACCGATTTCTGGTGTGCTTTTTTTTCTTTGCCTAAAGAAGATATAAAAAAAAAAACAATACTCAGAGGTTAAATTTCTATGAATGTAAAATACATCAAACATGTAAAAAACAAATAGAGTTGAAATAATTATATTTCAGCTTTTACTTTCTTTTCCAGTTAACTTCATATATATCTACCAAAAATGAGTCAAGGGGAGGTCCACATCCAATTATTAGGTTAGAATAAATGCCTAAAGCAAACTTATTTTTAAATCTATGTTTTCTATTGGCATGCAAGAACCTTTAACATTTATACTATGTTTATGCCCACTTTTAAAAACATTTTTCACAGATATTTGGTATTAAACCGTAGCAACTTGTTTTATAGCCAAACAAACAGTCAAAGCAACACTAAGAGACTTACACCGATTGTTGACACAGTTGTAATCCGCATTTGGGTCAAATTTAATTTAGCTTTGGAACTTTGCATGTGTAGTCCAGTCATG
>NW_022693857.1:0-851 GCF_011630105.1 Anneissia japonica | reverse complement strand
GTAGAGGGAAGCGTACAGGGCCACTAACTATATTGTAGAACGGTCTGTCGAATACCTCTACAATTAGTTTTTATAGACTAGGAGTAGACTAGTTTTTGTAGACTAGGAGTATTTTAGGTAGGCGTAATTTATTTTACGGTTTAATTGTTATAACCTTTCACGTCGGCGTGCCTTCGTACGTCGGCTGTTGTGTGAGGTTGTGACGCGTTGCGGCCGTATTACGTAATACTATAGCATGGGCGGGAAGAAGCGTGCGAGACACGCGTCTCGCGCATAGACAGAATTCTCCCACGACTATTAGATTACGTATAGATTAGGATTAAAACATTTAGCTAGGAGATAGTTAGGTGTTTTAAACTCTGTTCTGTTGGAGAATTGTGTTAACATGTCGTCTAGATATTACCCTAGGCCGTGTGTGCTGTTTTATTGTGCGGAGCTTAGTGCATACCTCCACTAACTCATTTGCATACAGGTTAATCATTCTGGTTTTATCCACTGGTTTTCAATAACTATTCGTTTCATTGTAGCTTGTGTGATACGTGTTATTTTAGATATTTTATATTTGTATTCACATTTATACTTCCATATCTATTTTTGCATTTTAACCTGATTGCCTTGGATTTCAGGTTTTAAATTGATATTTGTGAAGCATTGATTTGTTTATCTATTGTATACTTTTATCATTGCTAACCCACGTGTGATCTTTCCCATTTACAATGTCGAAGGTTAACTTTCCTGTAAAAATAAATTTCTGTGACGAGAGGGATCTGTATGAACTCCCACATATTAAGAAAAAACGTGCACAACAGATAATCCGTTGGAGGACACGTCATGGTAACTTAACGCCAGAT
>NW_022693856.1:0-660 GCF_011630105.1 Anneissia japonica | reverse complement strand
GTTCCCAGTTATGATGTTAATGAAAGTTTAACTCTATTTTATGATCTAATTGACGCCGCACTCCGCGACCTTGTCCCCATTAAGACATTCAGGCGCAAAATGCCGCCTTGGTTCGACTATGAAGTTAGAGCCGTGTTGAGGCGGAAGGAACATTTTTTTCGAATGTGGAAAAAATATGAACTAATACAGTATAAAAACGAATTCAATACAGCCAGGAAACAATTTAAAACTTTGGCAAAAAAGAAATATTCTCTTTATATTCGTACCTTGTCCGACAACGTATAAACAAATCCAAAACGTTTCTGGACTTGGATGAAGACAAAAACAAAGTCGTCCTCTTATCCTTCTGTAATGACTTACGGGGACAAGGTCGCGGAAAATGCTAAGGACAAAGCCGTCTTGTTTAACTCTTATTTTCATTCTGTTTTTCAAAAAGATTTGTTAATAACTGACCAGCATTTAGCTCTCCCTGAAGCTTCACTAGATATATTGGCATTGCCAGTTATTCAGCCTGAATCAGTTTATAAAGCGCTTTCTTCTGTAATAACTTATAAAGCATCTGGGTGCGATGAACTGAGTAACCATGTTTTAAAGTTGTGTGCCAAGCCTCTTTCAGTTCCTGTCTGCAATATTTTCAACAAATCCCTGACTACTGGAAAG
>NW_022693855.1:0-2724 GCF_011630105.1 Anneissia japonica | reverse complement strand
AGCAAAGAATGACAATCTGCGCTTGTTTTCGCCGTGCATTCTGAGAGAGCGGTAATTACAAAGAAGTAATCATAATCTATTATGTAATATTTCAAACGCCCCGCGATACCAGTAAGCATTTTTATCAGTTATTGATTTCTCGGAATCTATCCAGCAACGCTTGAAAATGCAGCGAATAAACTGTCTTGTTAGCCACCCCATCCAGTTGATTAATTACCGCTCGCTGTGTTTACTGTCTCTTATACACATCTAGATGTGTATAAGAGACTTGACGAACCGGCCAAATTTGGCCGGTTCGTCAAGTAGCCTCTTTGCCAGATGGTAATGTAATTACACGCAATCCGACGGCGTTTATACTACACACATAACTTTGGCGGGCTGAGAATGCGGATATTGGTGTGTTGTATAAACGGGCCCCAAGGTTCAATTCCTATATCAGTAGTACTTTTTCTCACCACGAAAACAAACTCACTCCCTAAGCCTCCTAAAGAGACTTGGTTTATAAAGGCATCATTCTCATCCTGTAAGTGACTGTTGGATGTGAAGTAAATAAAATAAATAAGTTTACATCATTACTGTATCATGAAATTTTCAGCAACATTAACATTACATGTCAGGAAGGTCATATTTTAAATTAGGTCAAAGGGAGTTTAATGACTGTTTTTATCCAGGGATGCCCATAAGTCTGCAACTTCATACCTTCTACTGATTAATCACCTGGATTGTCAGGGACATTCTTATGTAATATGTCCTTGCTGGATTATGCAAGCTCCTGAATGGCTGTTTTCTAAATTTTCTTTTCGAAGGTCTGCTTGATATATTTCAAGACCATAATAACATCATGATAACATCAACAAAGCTAGTTGAAGTTCATTGCCTCTTAAGTGATTAGCCTCCAAAGCTAGATCAAGTTTAAGCTCTTCACATTGAAAATCTATTATTATTTGTATTGATTTGCTATCTTGGTTGCTGAAATCATGGAAGAAGTTTGACTACACAAATTGTACCACAAATGCCCATGTCAGTTTGATTTTGATGTAATCAACAACTTGATAATTTATACGAAGATGCCTTTGTTTAAATATTCTTTACTTCAGACGCCATTTAACTCACCCGTGAGTAAATATACTATTAAATCATTATTTTTCTTTAGATTTGCATATTATGAAAGCTGTATATTTTACTGGGACTGGTTCAGCTTTAAAGTCTTGGTTTTTCAAGGAAGTTGTTTCTTGTAAAAAAGTTTTTGTATATTGTTTTCAAAACCAAAGACATAAAATATTGAATGTGTATGGTAGATTATATACTGTATTTGACAAGGTCGGAAACAGTGCTTGTTCATCTGGTGGTCATTTTACTCTTTCCTTGACCCCCAGGCCGCACTTGCGGCCAATATGATATATCAGTTGCTTTTTTTCACACAGAATTTTCTGTAAATCCTTGTAGTTTATTTAATGGTATCTTATCGTGGGGACTTTCTTTGAAGAAATTGAGCTCACTGATCTACCAGCTCATAGTCAGCTCCATTTGTCTTCTATAGGTTTTAAATATCAACTTGCTAATGTTCTTAACTGAAAAGTTCAAATTAACTCTCAGGTCTGTTACAGCTTGCAAGCGACATTTGGCTTAGGGAGCCTTGCAAAATAAAGCAACGCGTATACGAGTGGACCACGTGATGCGATTAAAGGCAGTTTAATCCCATAGTTGGCCACGCGTTGGGATTATTTTCCTGTGCTACTCCACTTCGTAGTGGGGAATTGATAACAGGCTTAGTGTAAAAACCAAATTAACACAAACAAAAACAAACCCTATTGGAAATAAGCAAGCTCACATTATATTTCTGAGAATTAACATTAATAATTTATCGAGATTATCGTCACCGTTACTATCAAAACCAACAGACAGCAGAAATATAAAACTAGGAGAGGCCTAGGTAATAGATATTATACCTCCATGGATTACGGAGTAAAATTAAAAATCGAAAACAGGCAATTTTTATGAATTTTTGTTAGGCCTAATTATATCTTTTTTTACAGTTAGTCTTTAAAATTATCATTTCTTATATCGTTTTAGTATTAATTAAGATTATTAAATAAAACTGTCTAGGACGACAGACAGATATCGGTCTACAGTAGGCCTACATTCGATCATGAACGTATGATGATGACGAAATAGAAAAAAAATATTGAACTTCATATTAGTACCTCTGATATAAATGTGAGCAGTTGTCCTAGGCCTATATGTTATCTATTTTATATATGGATTAATCTGGAACTTTGGTGGAACAGTATATCCATTGTATGTGATGAGAAACGTTTAAAAAAAAAGCAAAAACAATTTTCTCCAGCTAGCAATTACATGCACTGCTCTCACCCCTTTCTACCCATGAAACACATGTTTTGATGCGGCACAAACCTAGACTCTAGAATTCTATTTCAATGTTGATTAATCTTGAAATTTAGTGTAAAAGAATATATTTAAATATATGATTATCAGGCTCTTTAAAAAAGGTATTGTATTATAATTGTATACTGTAAAATATTGTTTTCTCTGTGTTTTCTCTAGATTGCTGTTCAATGTCAACCCCTTTTCAAACAGCGAAGCACATGTTTTGTTGCGTCGTTGATTAACCATGGACTCTACCATTCCATATGGGTTTTTAATTTTATAATATTTTTTCAAAATAATTAAATTTAAAATGTATAATCATTAAATCGTTTTTAA
>NW_022693854.1:0-564 GCF_011630105.1 Anneissia japonica | reverse complement strand
TATATCAATGTGACATTAAAAACACTCCAAATGATATAATGTCAGGTTTACTTCATATCTCCTTTTTCGGGTCGGTATGTATGCCAAACCTCCTCAAGTGTTGACCTAAATAACATTATAAACTACCTTGTTTTGCTTATTTACTTTTTAGGGATTAGCGACGTTGTTTCCCGGTCATATACACGTTTCAGTATCTTACACGTCGGGTTAGGGTTAGCCAAAAGTTGGCTTAAATATAGCGTTTCAATTTGATCAATTATTACCGTGATAAGATCTAGATTTGTTAATTTACTTATAATAAATAAACAAATATATAGGGTTTACTTCATATGAATTGGGGTTTGGAATTGTTGATTGTAATTATTTATGAATTTTTAACTCCAGCATTCCCCGTATTGTTCTGCCTTGTGTTTCTTGTCCTGTTTTCTATTATTTTATTATACCTCATTGTATATTGAATGAATAATTATTATGATTTTCTAATAATTGTTATAATTAGTTTATTTTGTATATGTAAATCATATTTGTACAAGATTTTTAAACAACTTTAAATGTAATTACAAT
>NW_022693853.1:0-1791 GCF_011630105.1 Anneissia japonica | reverse complement strand
TATTCATGAGTCAAAATTCGCTGTAGCGTAACGTGAATATTAAACGAGTCAAATATGACCGGGAATTAAGTCACAACCGAGAGTTTGGCCAACTTGGCGCACGGGCGCCATGTTGTCACCAAACAGCGTGCGCGCGTATAGCTTTATAACATTTTATAAAACACTGATGCTGCATAAACTTTCTTTCATTATTCTGTTCATGAGGACAATTCAATTATGGGATTTTAACATATTGTAAATATCATATCCTGTATAATCATATTTAACTTTGGACAGTGACGTGCTGTATTATTTCGAGAAGATAAAGTGAGGACGATTCTTTATTTTTTTTTTCGTTACGATTATCTTTTTGTTTTGAAAGTCTATCATCCAGGCCTTATAGTTGCTAGAAGCCTACTCTATATAGCATGAGGCTCTTAAGAGTCAACACTGCAGAGGAAAAAGGTTGGTTGAGCAGACAGAGTAGGTTTGTGAATCGTCGGCGAATGTTAATTTCGCCTGTAAATGAATGATAAAAATATTAATAACATGAAAGTTTTCTAATTGTATCTAGGCCTCTAGGCCTGACTTCGTAAACATTAATTTATGAAATAAAATATGCTGGTCATCTTCAAACCAACAAATAGACTAGGCCTAGGCCTATTTGTAAATTGTAATCTAAACAATAAATCAAAGTTGAAGAATTATTGCATTGAGAGAAATTGTTGTACAACATATGCCTAATCATTCATAATCAAGAAGCTAGGCCTTGTAAGTAAAATAGCAGCATTCTCCACACTTCTGTTTATAATATTAGTGAGTTATAATATTATCATTATTACTGTATTATTATTATTTATTTATTATTATTATTATTATTATTATTTATTATTCATTATTTACTATTCATTGAAATTTTGATTTGTAATTTGTAAAACATTTAAACGTTTTGATTTAAAATATGTATTAAAACAATCAATATATTATAATACAATTTGGCCTATATCTTCAAAATATATTTTTATCTTTAAAATCTTTAGTTGCACAATTAATTGACTTGTAAAGCACAATTGGGCATGTTTGCATAGCACAGGACTCCTTGGACAAGTTTTCGCTTTCATTGGAGGATTCAATTTTTATTTTTAATTATAATTTAAGCTACCTTTGACTGATACTTCATGTAGCTTTCTGGAAATTTAGTTATATAATTTATCAGCAAAGTGCAACATTGCATCTTTTTATAAATCATTGCTGCTTGAAAATGCTTCCTTTTTTTAAAATTATCATCGTAATTAAGCTGATTTAAGTACTACCTTAAGGTGTTCGGCCGAAGAAGTACCGAAATATAGGCCTGTCTAGGCCTAGTAGTAGTAGGTGGATATATTATTACCGCGAAGTGGGGCGGGCGGTAAACTACTACGTGGATAGCGAGTTCGATCGCCATGCAAAGTTAAAATAAAATCCCACATCCTCCTCCTTTTTGGAATTTAAGAAAACTAATACATTTTTGTTTCTTTGTTGGATCGATTGCAGCAACCCCAAGCCCAACATAACGGTATTTCACATTATATAGCATTAATCATCTATATACTGCGAACTTCCTACCCTATCGCGTTGTTTTGTTTTGGTGACAACATGGCCGGTGTAAGTCACGTGATTGAAACCGAGTTGGCCAAACTCTCTCTATCTAGCTACGGCTCTGGAGAGATCCAGAGCCATAGATAGAAAGAGTTGCGACATTGAGAAATTAGAAGCCATTTTGTTTCATACGCGATGCGCGTTCTGTGTCTAACGTGATGTGCGTTCCTGTGT
>NW_022693852.1:0-1313 GCF_011630105.1 Anneissia japonica | reverse complement strand
AATTATATAGAACTGGCATAACATTAACACAAGTTTCGAGTGCGCAGTGCTCTCCTTCTCATATGGTGTAAATGTTTAATAGCATCAATATCGAATTATGTTTGGACTGATAACACTGATTGATGTAACCACGGTGTATGTCCATGGTTTAATATTACAATATTATTGAGTATATTAATTCATCTGAATTATGTACAGGGCGTTGTGTAGATATATGCTATAGAGTGAATGACTTAACGATAATGTGTGTATACTAACGATAATAAAAGATATTTGACTAACGCTCATGAGTTTCAATTCACACTGCGGCTAGCTTCAAACAGGCTGGAAACCTTTAAGCATCACTTCAGTACGTAAATATGTCCCAATTAACGCGTAGATTGCACATCAATGTAGTTTATAAATCGCTCATCCCTCCGGAGGTTTCTTTCGATTAACATGAAGTGGCAGTGCCTGTAAGATTCAATGGACTGAGAAATATCTTTATTGGCGCCGCATCTTGAGCAGCAACAGCATAGGCTGCTAAATGATCATCTGCTGTTTGGACGACACCCGCTATGAAATTACGAGCCCAGCGGATCGAGGAATGATTGGGCGAAAGATCATAACTACGTTAGGTTACTAAATGTGATTAAATACAATTACCTAATATTCTACACGACGGTTAGTAGATAAGATGACAAGGTAAGCAATGAATTCTCAGATTAAACCTGAGATTCGCTAAGCCCCGCCTCCTTGGATAATGCTGCGGAGGTCCCACAACGACAGTGTAAACGCACGCAAAGACGTGCGCGCATCTGTGTCATATCATGGGTATGTGGGGCAACAAGCGCGTATTTTTGCCCATTGGTCAGTTTGTTTGCCATTGGTCAGTTTGTTTAAGGTCTGATTGACACTCCGTATACGTCCATTGCTCCCCCATCCCTAACCATGTAACTGTATGCCATGGGTTTATTTTAAAGTAAGAAAATATTCATTATTATGATGGTAGGCCTAAATTTTGTTACAGATATATACTATAATCTTATTATTTTATAATTGATACTTGACCGAACCTCTCGTAAATATAGCCCTGATTGTGCATATAGGTACGGTCTGCATGGAAAACGCATAGGTTCTCGTTCACACGAGCATTAATGCACGCCAGTGACTAAATTAATGCACACGGGCCTTTCTAAAAGACGGCACATGTAATAGCCTCTTCCCTTTATTAACCCCTTCCTTCAAATTTCTTTGCTGTTACTATGATTTTACCGTGCTTTGATATTAACATAGGACTAGTAATTTTGTAATGCCAACTTTCACATAACTGT
>NW_022693851.1:0-603 GCF_011630105.1 Anneissia japonica | reverse complement strand
TGTAGACTCTTAAACCCATCAAAAATCATAAGCAAGGCTGAATAAACCATGACCGGCTCACAAAAATACAAATAAACAAATGGAAAAGGACCATTTCTGTCACTGAATTATTTAACCCCATCCAGCACAGACCAAAAAGTCCATCTCTTTTAAATTTGTGGAACTATATTTATCTATCACAAATATTGTTAATTGACGATATCTAGTACGCACCAAAGCACACTGGAATCTCTTAAGACAAAGCAGATATTATTATTTACTCAACATTGACTAATAAAAATTCAGACTACATGTTTAATTACTGTGGGAAGTTACGGCGGGAATAAAATATGTTAATATGTCGGATCCTTTGTTCTCTAAATACTCACCCTAAAACTTGGCAAAACAAATATCTGTTTTTGAATAATTGCACTTAACATTTCGGATTCTATACCCTACTTAGGCGTTGAGCTTTTTAGTAGTAAATGAGTACCTTTGTAGGATGGTATGGAATACAAATGTATGGGTTGTGCGCGTTTAAGCAGCAATGACCAGGAATACTCTCCAGGGAGCAGAAAAAGTTGCACAATGTATCCAGTAACCAGGGAAATAACAATGCCAGTG
>NW_022693850.1:0-2362 GCF_011630105.1 Anneissia japonica | reverse complement strand
GTAGGCCGTATAGCCTAGGGCCTAGCCTAAGCGGTAATTCGCCTAAGCTGGCTCGGGCTAGCAAAAGGCCCTAACTCTACTATTATTCGGCTGGCATTGGCCTAGGCCTACTACTAGCCAACTAATGGGACAGCCCCACACACTTTTCTAATGCCAATGGGTCGACAAAAAATGGGTCCACATTTTTAAAAATGGGTCCAAATTTAATGCAGTTTCATGCATAAATGAGTCCTCATTTTGAAAAATGGGTCCAATTGAAAAATGGGTCCAATTTAGCCTAAATAAAATGGGTAAAATTTTATGAAAATGGGTCCAGATTTTTCATATTTTTCCGTAAAATGGTTTACTTTTAATAAAATGGGTCTACATTATTTGAATTTACGCGAACAGTAGGTCCACCCTGATATTGTACCTGTTAATAGCATTTGTGGTATGTCCTGAACAGATTCTATGTTTCGTTCTTTATTAGAGCATTGAATTGATAATAAATAATATCAGTATTTTCAAATAATAAGGACTCTATAAGAGATTGTTTAGAAGCAATTTCGGCAGTCATATGATGTCATGAAGTCCAAGTTAAAACCTTCACAACTCTCAGTGTGTTCATGTATGCTACTATTCGAGAAATCTTAACAGCTCGAACCTTTAAACATCACCATTTTGGACTTAGATTATTCATTCTGGACAATGTTCTAATAAAGAACGAAACGTAGAGTCAATTATGGCCTCAAGTCTGTCATCTTTCAGAGTTACCATACTCATATTCCAAATTGTGTTTTAGAGTTAGCATTAATTATATTATTTACTTGGTTTTTCCCATTGTTTTGCAGCTCACTTTTCTCTGACTGAAACTCAGTTCCTGGCAAGTTGCGGAGATCATGTAATTAAGGCAGCCTCCACATCCAATTCTTTATTTGTACTCCATGAAATAGAGACAGAATATATGAAGAACTTTGACTACAGTAGTATCGAATAGCCTTGCTTGAAGCTGTTGCAGCATCCAAAAGAAAATCTACAGCTACCTTCCTGTTTGGTAACAAATCCATGCTGCGTTCATAACAAAATGGAAGACTTGCAAGTCATAATGGCCGTATTCGACTGGTCGTTCTTCGTTAAACAACGCCCACTTGAGCAGTGGTAATATCCTACTTAACGAAGAAGACCTTTCGAATAGAAAACTGGTAAATACCAGTTGATACATCATGCATAATCATGGTTTTAAAACAAAAAATGTTTTCATCCAGTTTTTTAATTCAGTTAGCCTATAATTATTTTTTGACTTCATGTGCGTAAATGTTAAAATTTTTAATTTCTGAAATTTAATCTAAATTATATTAATGCAGAGTTGTTGCTAAACCAATTGGCCATGTTTGTTTTGGTCACGCGAATAATGCTAATTAACGCACACTGGTTTACATTAATTTTATATCTATTTTACAAACTAGTAAAATGGAAATAATACTCAACAAAAAATTGTAGTCAACAAAATGAACTAGTCAAATAAGCCCATTAACAATTTATGCAGGTGTTGTGTATGCTATCAAAAACCAGGTTCAATAGCAATGGAATTGCTCCAGAGGAGGATGAGGGGTGGCAACATAACACTATACTCTCTAGCAGTCAGGGCCCAGCCAGAGGGAGTTGAGGGGTTTTAACACCCTCTAAAATTAATCGAAATAAACAAAAAATCCCGATAATGTAGTAGTAAAGGTAAAATATAGGCCTTTATGTATGATTTATGTATTGATTTATTATGATTTACAGAGGATCCCGGAGGTACTGTCCAACCAGGGCCCCCCCCCCCCTAGAATAAACCAGAAATAATTGAAAGAAATGAATTAAACATAAACCTAACATACTGTGAATTGTTAACATTCTTTCATTACGCCATCTTTATATGATTGTAAATTTTATTTTCATATGTAGGCCTATAATTCGGGATTAGATCAAATTAAATCTCACTATATTCTAGCTCCTATTTTGTTTTCTTGAAAAATATGAAGTTATGAAGTTGAAGTTTGACTTAAAAATCAAATAAATTTTTTTTAAAGTGAATAAATTTGTTATACCTTATAGTAATATTGCACAGTATATAAACAATAAAAGGAAAATAAGTGAGGGTGTTTTAGCCTGACATTAGTAGTACAGTATTCTCAGATGCAATGGAAGTGTTGAAAATACGGATAAACAAATAAACTTGCCCTTGAAGAAAAAATAAAAATATGGTACTTGTTTTGTTTGTTTATGTATGCTCTTTGGATTCATTTAGGATGCTGTATAAAAGTAACAATTCAGACACTATTTACAACTTTTATTAAAACAAGTTTTCTTGCACTTTTACAATCAAAGAAATGATTGCTGG
>NW_022693849.1:0-2191 GCF_011630105.1 Anneissia japonica | reverse complement strand
TGTGTGTGTGTGTGTGTGTGTGTGTGTGTAAGTAAGTAAGTAAGTAAAAGGTTCAAGACGATATGGGCAGCAGAGTGCTCTATATCAAAGGTTGAGCTTAATAAATCAATCTACACAAACGAAATTTGTTTACTTCATGTTCAAGAATCATTAATATAGAGAGTTGAATATTCATTTCCTATGAATTTGATTCTGTGTTCAATTTATAAATGTGTGAATCATTAATGTAGTTAAGTTTTATAGCAACTGGAACCAAATGAATCATTAATATTGTTAGTGTTTTAGCAACTGGAACCAAATGTTGTATATTATATATTACAGCAATATATATCTAGTACAAATCATTAGGACTAAAATGGAGTTGCTTATATCAGGCCCCAGTGTACACAAGCTCGTCTGATGAGACCAACAAATGTGTACGTGTGTGCACACCATATGTATGATATCTACATTTGTATATTTGTGCATGAGTTTTCAACATTTTTTAAACACCCTCTCTTAAGGTTTGAATAACAACACTGATATTTCCTACTGTAATGGTAATTATATCTGTGCATTAATATTCATTTAGTGTGAAATAATGACAGCTCTTCATATTCGTTTCTCACTTTCGGTCAGTGTTTACAGGGTAAAACTGACAATGCATTAATTTGCAACATCGTATCTAATTAAATACCAGGGCCGTCTGTAATGCTGTCACTGAATTAATTACCACGAAGTATATTTGAAAGAAAAATCTTATGAAAGACCTTCTTAGAAATTTATGGCAATTCATACATAGTAACAATAATAATAAACATAGTGTCACTTCTGGTTGATACTAGCAGCGACAAATCCATCTCCGCTTCGTGTGAGCACTTAAAGTCGTGTGGTGATTGTCAGTGGCAGTCAGCAAAGCGTCCCTGGAAATGACCCATCGTAGCGCGCAGCGTTGTGGTCTTCTTGCATTTACGTCGGCCGAACAAGTATGTGCCCGGCTTTATATAAATTGCCATAATAATAAATTGTAGTTAAAAAAATATATATATATTCCGAAATTGAAGCTCATGATGCTAAAATCGCACAAGGCACAATGAGCACAAAGTTCAATGTTAAGTCTAAATTATATTTTTCTCTGTATCGTTTTACTATTTTGAAATCCTGTTTTTTTTTTCTCCTTTTTTTCTTTTTTTTTGTACATTTGCTTTGATACATTGAGTAAGAAGTAGACAAAGTGATCGATTATACCTTGGTTATAGAATTCCTTAGGTGCTCTTCCTGTGTATCTGAAACTTTAAGAAAATATTAAAGTTATTCGTAACGTCATCATTGTAACTTATTTTTCTATACCAAACCGTGCTATAATTTGTCATTAATGAACGGTTTGCTTGACGTTTTTGGGGCTCGATTGCAAAAGTTTAAACAAACTTGTATGCACCGTGGAAAATATCCCAAAATAATATTGGATGATAATGGTAATATAACTGTGAATATTTAAAAAAAATATGTGGGTGTACATACTCGGATTAGAGTTCCGGTGGAGGTTAAGTATATTTTTTCCATTCCTTATCATATTCCTCTTCTGTTACGTTTCAATTAATATTTATTCTTTTATTATTCTGCTTGCTGGTTTGATTCCCCCCCACAAGGATGAAAATCACACCTCCCTGCTACTACAATTTCTTTTGACAAGAACATGATACAAATCCAAATTATCTATTACTTTCCCTGAGGATATCGTTCGGCTGAATACTGGTTTACAAAACAATATATTAATCACATTATTACTTAATGTAACAGATTGGTGTCAAATGATTCAATACGACTTAACGTATTGAGTTAAGCAGGATTTTCATAATCCAGCATAGACGCGTGTAGTAATTACCTCTACATTAATTAACGACCTTATGGACAATTCTAGTTAATGAAATAATCAGGCCTATCTAATCAAGACCAGTGCACAGAATCACAACTGTGAATAATTACAGTACATGACATTTTGAGTTAGAAATTGCGTTTCAATCTATTCGCATGCATCTATTATTTATGAATCATTATTATTATTATTATTATTATTATTATTATTATTATTTTATTATTATTATTTATTATTATTATTATTATTAATATTATCATTATTATTTATTATTATTAATATTATTATTATTAGGCCTATAATTATTATTATTATTATTTATCATTATTATTATTA
>NW_022693848.1:0-1329 GCF_011630105.1 Anneissia japonica | reverse complement strand
GGGATAAATATCCCATAATAGGCAGCTCAGTCTGAATGTACTTACCCAACCTTTCACTTTAGAAACAATATCAACATCTACAGACATAGCAATTATTAACTTCACCATCACCGACAAAGAAATACTCAATCACAGGTTTTAACCTAATACTAATTACATATCAGGCAAAAATTTGAATGAATGAAGTGAAGAAAGAGAATGAAACAGTAAACAACAAACAAGTAGTAGTACCGCCTGGTAACTGCTATGCAAAACCAAATGCCTTCTCCACGGCTTCATGTTACCAATAATACAAATTTTATCTTTTACATTTCCATGGTAATGAATACCAAATATAATCCCAACAGCTCATCAAATTATGTTGATAACAGTAGTGATCCAGCTGCTGATAAGTTATATACTGCAGTATTTTTACAAGGTTACTGTCTTGGATGGAATCTTCTACCTAGAGGGCAACCCACTCACAATTCCAATATAGCTACACTGCAATTCATTCTAGCACTAAAACTGTACAAGATGTAAATGACAATGGCACAAACTTTTATTCTATTTCGTGTTGGGTTTGGTCACAAATTATAATTTATTATTCATATAAATATATCTATGTGAATGCATATCCCTATATTTGAAATCAAATCTACCATTTATGTATGATGTTCAAACTCAGCCTCTTGACAGGAAAATGCAGTTACAGTTGTCATGGTAATGAAGCACCAGGAGAGAAGAGTAGAAATCTATTATAAAGAGCCTCGTGTTGCAATCTATTATGAAGAGCCTTGTAGTGCACCTGCAAACGACAACTAACAAACAAAAACTATTCATGCGAATAGCCTAGCTCAGCTGACTCCTATTTATTGGCTAATTACAATTTTGTGCAATTACTTTCTTGCTGTACAAGCTACAAATAAAACCATCAAAACTATGTCCGACATGATGCGAAAAGAATTTGTCCAAAGGGGAGGTGAAGCAAGCATAATTGGGCCTAGATCTGTCAGAAATAAGAATCACTGTCTTACAGAAATGTTGAAAAAAATCACTCAAACTGGGATCATGAACTTTGGTTAGTCATTGTCGTCACTCACATCACGAACTAACACAACACGAACTAACAAAATCAAATTAAATTAAATACATACATACACACATATATACATATAAGAAGGCGTATCCACGTGTGTTTCGAAACATATGTAGAATACAATATATTGCAACAGTAATGAAACTCAAATATGTAAGATGTTGACTTTTACACTAAAATCTATTTGGCAAATATTTCGGCTACTCCTGTATTCTTTGTCAACGCTTGACATAAAATCATGATAGGGGCCT
>NW_022693847.1:0-752 GCF_011630105.1 Anneissia japonica | reverse complement strand
GATCACTTCCCGAACGTCGAGGCGTGCTTGGAACGGTCGGTCGTCGTCGGCGACGTCGAGAAACGAAGCTGGAGGGAAGGACACGACGGAATAGTGAACAGTTACCGACGGTTCAGTCTGGACGACGTGGCGCAAACCTTCATGGAGGACGCCCTGGGGTACGCGGACGACGTGGTGGCGATGCAGAAGAGATCGGGAGAGCGAAGCGCCGTGAAGGCCGTGCTGCTCTTCGTGGACGGGAAATCTCCGTTCGCGAAACTCGCCGAACTCAAGCGGAGGAGAGATCACAGGAACGGGAGTTTCCGAAACTGTCTCCGAAAACTCGGTCACCTGAACGACGATGCCCTCAGGACGGCCGTCGACAAAAGGAACACCGTGCTCGAGGAGACGGAAGGGACGTTCGTCGGTCTCGTAGAATCCTTCGTGCGCTCGAACAGGAACAAGAGCAGGACGATCGGACACCTGCGATCGGCGTTCCTCGAGAGCAGGTGGCACGACCGACCGTACGCAGCGTACGTGATCACCGGCGCCGGTTTCGACGAGTCTGCCGAACGCGACTGGTTCCGACTCATCGGGCCCGAGTCCGCGATTCCCTGGTGCACGGAGTTCGAGAATCTGCTTCCCGTTCGGAGTCTGTATTCGGAGTCGGACATACTTTTCGGCGTGGTGCACGACCTGCTCAAGTTTGGCCGCAACGTGCCTTCGTCCAACATCCTCATGGAGACGTGCGACAGCGACTGTATAGTCACGCT
>NW_022693846.1:0-1032 GCF_011630105.1 Anneissia japonica | reverse complement strand
ATTGTCTCAAATAAAATCCCTAATATAATAGTTCTTTTTTATCTATATATCATTACTATAGACTTTAGAAGTTCTGGTAACAGATTTCTCAAGATAGACTACTGCACCAATTCTTTAAATATACGTAGTAAATAAAAAGTTCCCGTAGCATCTAACAATTTGTCTTGAGTGCAAAATATGGGTTGCCTGCATTACAGGATATAATAACAGCTGTGGAATTTTAAACAATGGGCCACTTTTTCTTATTTCTTAAACAGATTTATCAGTAATCTGACAAATACGAGTTGTCAGGGAAAATGTAACCAAAAAGCCTGATGAAAAAGTATTTTGTTTTGGAATTCATACCTACTTATTTATGGATCCAGGCCTGACAAATTCCCGTAGTATCTTTATCTATTTGCGTGCGTCCGTAATTAGGTAAAATTTCTGTAGCTACTAACTACTGAGGTTTCTTAGTGCATGAGAAGTATGCGGTAACACAAATGAACAATTCATGTGTAAGCTAATCTTGGTAGCATAGTCCAAGCTGGAGTTGTATGCATATCATATTGACAAATTTTCTTAAACGATCACGGACTGAATTAATAAAAAGCTTTTTAAAGGTATACCAGAGTGTAAAGCCGCTGAAGCATGCAACTTTTCATATTGTCTAAAATTTCTTTATGGGTCTATTGAAGGAATGTATCGAGGCTCCGATGACACCCTTCTGTAGACTTGTTAGCTGCAGGCATCATTGTTATGTCCCATAGGCCTAGTCCCTACTTGATACAGTGAGGCATTGAGTTGTTGCAATGACAATGATGCCTTTATTTATGTTTTTATTTAAAAATTGCCTTATAAATTTTTAAAAAACAATAAAAAGTTGCAGCAGGCCCGTAGGCAGGCGGTCGGACGTAATATGTTACGACCTACGCTTCAATTGGCAGATGTTTTTAGGCCTAGCCCAAGTACTACCTAACTAGGTCTAGACCCCTAGCTAGTAGCGGATTATGTAGTACATAAAATTACATTTTTAATACGATTTTGCAATTA
>NW_022693845.1:0-1673 GCF_011630105.1 Anneissia japonica | reverse complement strand
GTTAAATGATGTTTTGAATGAATAAGTTTTATTAGTTAGATCCTCTGAACATTAGCCATGAGAGTGACTTGCAAATATTGAAACCTTTTTTTTGTTGGATAAATCATTGTTCTCAAGTTTGTCAAAATTTCTTAATAATTGGAATTTATTAGGTTTGACTGACTTTTTGACTAACTTTAGAGTTCAATGTGGAATGGATTTATTCGGTGTAAACACCAAGGACAGCCCACGAAAGTCTAGAAGAAGACTTATTTCCTGTTGGGTCCTTCTGGTGGTGATTGAACAGTACACCGGGAGACAATCCCCTACTCTTTTCCGAAGAGTGTACTGCGTTCTTTAAAGTGCACATGACCATAAATGCACAACGGCTTAAACGTCTCATCCGAAAGATGGTGTGCTATTGTAACTTGTATTTCGGCCCTCTAACTGAAACACAAGGAGAAGCAGTGATGGGAATTGAACCGGGGACCTAGAGATCTGCACGTTTCAGCGCACACGCAGTGGCTACTCCCAGATTAGCCGACTGAGCTAGCTGCTCTCTCGAAATGTAATGTACTGATATTCATTCTCCCACAAGTTGCAATTTTACTGCAGAGACATCTGGTGCTTTAGAAATGATTGATTGGAAGTAATGTTAATAAAAATAAGCCGTTTATTTTGAATTATAGTTGTATTTTTTTATAAAGTGCAGCACAGTTCTGATGTGACAGTTAAGTGCTGAGCATTCTCATACATTTCATAGAGTACCACAGTCGTGTTGTCACAACACCGGTTGACGCTCGTTGTTGTCAACCAGACGTTGGTTACCGTTCATTACGCCTGAATGACTTCATAATCTTAATGGTTTAGAATAGGCAGTGGTTTATGTAGGGAAAAATTTACTCCTTACTGTAATTATGAAGTAAGACCGAAATATTGTGCATCCAATCTACTAAACTGCATACACAATTGATGTCAAATATCACTACTATCCTTCTTTATTGCATCAATTTAAATGCATGGAAAAATTTTACACTGAACAAATTGCAAATTGAACCAGTGTGAAGAAAACAAATCAGTGTTATAAATTAGTTCGATGTATAATTTTTATTTATAATATACAAATCTAATCACGATGGTCCCCACATAATTTATTGTATGAAAAAGTGTCCAGTGCTAGATGGACTTAATTCATTCAGGATACAGTCTTTTACTGTAATATGTATTATAGCAGGTCGCTGTGACATCATCGTTGCACAGTTAAAGGAAGCAGACTCATCAAGGAAATATACTAAGGTACAGTGAATTCTTAATGCTATTAATATCAAACATCTAAATGTTGCTAAAAAGGTGAGGGTCATAAATAACAACAGCAACAATAAGCAATAACAACATTGAACATTGAAGGATGCTGTAATAATTAGACTAATTAAGCATCTTACTCAAGGACTCGCATAAAGATTAGCATTTCCAGAATATTACAAAATTATATTATTTGTAAACAATAATTAAATAAACTTTCTCTCATATTTTTAAAAATAATTTTCCAGTACATAGTGACAACAGATTTGACAGTGTTTTTGTAGTGGTAGTTAATTATTAAATAGGTGTCTGACAGCTGATTTCCAAAAATTCAGTTGTTGAATTCAAGTTGTAACAGGAAGCATTATCAGTACTCGGTGTTGAATGATGGG
>NW_022693844.1:0-1090 GCF_011630105.1 Anneissia japonica | reverse complement strand
GGGTGTGTATGTGTATATATGCATATGTATATGTTGGCCTATTTGAAATGTGATTTCCTTGTTTTTTGCAATTAATTTGTAAATGTATTTTTAATGTTTTTAAGTTTAGTGAATATTATTTCGGAATTTTATGCCTGTTTCTAATTATTTAAGCTCGTTTTTAATTCAATTGCATTGTTTTGATTGTATTTCTTTGCTTCTCTTGTTGAAGGTTATTTTGAATAAATGAAATTAAATGAAAGTTTATTATTAAATCTTGGTGATGATCTAGATTAGGGCGTGAATTTGAGAGCTAACGTCCCAGAACTCAAAAACTGATAAATCGGATCTGGATGAAACTTTTTTACAATGGTTTGCCATGGTTCAAGAAAGAAAATATTGAATTTTGGTGACTCCGATCCAGAATAGGGTGTGACTATTATGACCATTTAAAGAGAAACGGTCCATACCAGATATCTCCAAAACTATCATCTGATCTGAATATAAATTCCTGGAAAAGTTAAACAGGTTGCAAGAAATGATAACATTTTTGAGACGATCTAGATTTAGGTGTAAACGCTAACATCCCAGACCTAAATATCTCAAAAACTGATCAATAGATGTGGATGGTTTGTCATGTTTCAATGAAGAAATGATTTTTCATTATCATTTTCAAAAGGAAAAGATGCGTTGGAATAATATAGGTTGGAGAATTGTGATGTGGGCGGATGCATTCTCGGAGTGTTCTCTTAGTTTGTTACTGATGTATATATTTACCTTTACTTTTTTTTCAAATAGTTGCTTTGGAAGTAGCTTCAAATCAAGATGTGTGACAACTAGTCGAGGCGATGGTAACTGTTGGTAATACTTGTAACCATATTCAGTCGAACCATCTGGTGAAGGGAAAGAGAACTCCAAAAAGGTATGGTCTTTAAAACCCGTTTCTAACACCCTTTCATAGTCACCGTCAAACCGTAGTAGTTGTATGATTTGCATCAACCAGTGGGTGCCTGTTCCGTGCAAAAAAGAGAAGGAAATAAGAAAATGAATTCAATGAATCTATCCTTAATCGTACATTATTAGTGTTCTAATTTCAGACAGGTCGACCTAA
>NW_022693843.1:0-655 GCF_011630105.1 Anneissia japonica | reverse complement strand
AAAGAAAAACAACAAAAATTGACACTCACGTTCTGCACACGAGAAGTTTGTTTCGACGATAAAACCAGTCGATCCGATCATACCGTATTTTTCTGAAGACAGCGATGAACGAGGCGTACAGAAACGTCCACACGTTGAGGGTCAAGAGAAATGCCGTCGTCACCGTCGGTTCCCACATGTCGATCACGAATGCGTCGAGAGTTGATGTTATCGCGATGAAGACATAAATAAAAACAAAATAATGGTAATCACTTGGCTTTAATAGGTCTCGGTCTTCTAGAAAACGATCTGCGCCTCCTTTCGGCGGACGTACCGCGTTCGACGACGACGATCGGTCGAAGTGAACGGTCGGCGGACCTGCGAGCTCTTATGAACGCGTACGCGCAAACGACGGTCGCGACCACCAAGGACAGCCAAGTTATCAGAGCCGGTATCCAGATGGTGAAAGGAATTCTGCCGATGAAATGCAGGTTGAATTCCGACATCGCTTTTCCGACGGCGCGAGCAGGAGCGATAGTGAGACTGGACAACGTCCTCGCGAAGGCTTCGATGGGCGACGCCGACAGTATCGGATCCACGATGTGCGCCGTCTGGTACGTTCGGCATCTATCTTCCTGAAACGCTATCTTCCTGCCGATCCATTGCACGAACGCGC
>NW_022693842.1:0-773 GCF_011630105.1 Anneissia japonica | reverse complement strand
CAGAGGAATTCAATTATTAGTTATTAGTTAATACACATTAATAAAACTTATTTGTTTTGTTCTATTGTTCATTTTCCTACTCTTAAGAAGAAACCCTGTATATGACATGTGATACAGCATACGTTGATATCCTGAGTAAAATGCAAAGAAATCATATACATTACTATCTATTTGTAATATTACTTAGGTACAACATGCGATGATATCCAGTATAATGCCTACTCTAAGAAAACCACTGCAGACCTAATGACATGCGGTACAGCATGCGCATCCGGAGTAATTGTGAAGAAACACACACCCAGTTAACATTGTGGTACAGCATGCGCTGATATCCACTGTAATCCCCAGAAGGATGTACTTATAATATTTACATAATATATAACATAATAATACATTCATAATATTTATTGATATTGTTATAGTTCATTTCCAATGTGGACGGGACGTTGCTTGCGCTAAAAATGCCATAGAATAAATATATATTTAAAGAAATACACAGCATGTACAGTATGCGCTGACACATGAGAAAATGAGTAACAGAAACAAACAATTGCTGTCTCTTATACACATCTAGATGTGTACAAGCTAGAGGGTAGAACTTTAGCTATTGTTAAGGGTAAAATGACCTGGTCTGATGTACCGTTTGAAAGCGTTGCTCGACCATCTGCCAGAAACCATAATTTCGTTCTCGGCAGCGCCTAGGCTATGCAGTTTGGTTGCCCTTCCTATCCTGAAAGAGTGTGTGTTGAAACGCCTGTGGTCTAGATTGGCAT
>NW_022693841.1:0-1027 GCF_011630105.1 Anneissia japonica | reverse complement strand
AATACAGTAATATATAAATCAAATATATAATAAGACAGTGCTCAAATATATAGGAGCATGATGTTTTAAATCGTATCAAACATAGTTCATTAACGAAAGTTCCTTATTAGTTGTATGAAAAATGATGACTTTATTGGAAATCGCTGTCCTGTGAGCGTCATACCATTTAGACCACAGAGGCCCTTACGATGTATATTATAAATATATAAATATAATAATGTATATATATATATAAAGAGTATATATACTATTATTAATATTAGTATGTATATAAAATATGAAGAGTTATTATTGTTATTATTATTATTATTACCTATTATTATTATTATTATTATTATTATTATTGCAATTAGGCCTATTTAAGTTTTACTTGTCACAACTGTCAGAACGTGTTTCATTATCATGGATGATGTCTATACTGGGCTTAAAAACTTACCCAATGTACAATACACGCATGGATTTTAATTTTGTTTAGTGACACAATTTTAGCTTTGTTGATTATCAAGCCTTTTCGCAAGAGTAAGGCGCAGCCCATTCATTGACAGTGTAGAATCGGGCATTGAAAATATGAAGTGATGCGTGCAGACTGTGTTGATATGTGTTTTTGTATCTCGCATGGATTAGTTTCAATTCAGACAACCTTCTCCCGTCAGCTAGGCATAACACACAGGTACACATTCTCAAAATGGAGAACATACGATTATGGACTATAGTACCTGTGTTCCTTGTTCTGGTGTTCCATCCCAGTACTGGTTTCCCGACTGGTGCTCCTTCGGAAGCATGTACATCGATGACGCCACTCCACCCGCTGGAATCACCGGTGGCAGCGCAGAATCCAGCAGTCAGCCCAGTACCTTTTGGTATTATTGTTAATAGCGGAACAACAACAACATATACGCCGGGGGTCCCATGGACAGGTAGTGCAATTTTTAATTGAATTTTTATCCATACGTGTTAAAATTTGTCAAAGACTGAGTATTTATTTAGACATTCATGTATATACATATATAGGCTTATATATACATAT
>NW_022693840.1:0-1610 GCF_011630105.1 Anneissia japonica | reverse complement strand
TTATAAAGTGCCTTTGACACTAGTAATGATCTATATAGAATGTTAGTAATCCTTGTTTTTTCTTTATATCCATTGTTTTTCCATGGCTACAACATATCTCTCCAACTTTCTAGGCCTGGAGAATTGTAAACATCCCACTGAACACTATTACAAATGCGTAATTATGTAATAACATTTTTTCCAAAGGATATATTTAAATGACTCCAATCCCTCACGTTTCACTTCCTTATCCCTGGTCATCAACATTGGTTTCTTGATAGGTTCCTGAGATAACAAAAAATAGCATACAATAAATGAATCTAACGTATCTACCGTACTATTTTAAATTTATAGTATTATGAATATTTTACTTTATTTATTTGTTATTTATTTATTCATTTCATATTTAAATTTGTATATATATCTGTTATTTTAAATATATATGTATATGTGTATGTGTGTGTGTATGCTTGTGTGTATGTGGGGATGTGTTGTGTGTGTGTACATATGCATATGTACGTATATGTATATGTATATACATACATACATACATACACACATATATATATATATATATATATATACATATATATATATATATATATACATATGTATGTATATGTGTGTGTGTATGTGTTTATATATATTATTTTGTTATCAGTATTATTATTATTATTGCTGTTATTATTGTTATTATTATTATTATTATTATTTATTTATTATATTATTATTTATTATTTATTATTGGTTATTATGTCTTAAAGTTTGTTTACAAACTTATTTTGACCTCCTACTGCACACTTCTTTTTCTTCTTTTTTTTAAATGTAATTTCAATTGAAATATTTATCGTTAATTAATTTATATTTTATGTGTGTGTGGTAAAAAACAATAAAACAAACAAGAGTACCATGGTGACAACCAATTCTGTGACCACCTTCCTTTTTAGTGCAGGTGACAACCAATTCTGTTACCATCCTCCTAAGCGTGCAGGTGACAGCCCACACTGCATTAATTATACTGCAGAGGCGACATTATCTACTGAACACCAATAATATCAACATAATCAATAAAGCTAATTCATGGAAATTGCAAATGCAAATAAAGACAAGGCAACTTACTTTTGTCCATGACAGCATGTGTGCTAATGAAACAGGCTTTCTAAAGATGCCTTTCTTGTGTTTGTTAAGATTTTCAACTGCATATTTCTCAAGTTCTGTTTCGGAAGCTGTTGGTTTCTTAGCTATCACCAGTGAGGCACTGGTTTGCATGTTTGATGGAATTGTGCCATGCTTCTGCTACAAGAAAAATAACAACAAATGTTAAATTAAATTTAAATCAACTTTTAAAAATTAAAATTCAGTCTTGAAATTATCAAGATGCATAAATCTACCTAACGAGCCAATAAGAGGGGTAGCATTTTGTTTGGTAAAGCTTACCTGGTAATACATATTTGAAGCAAGTGGGGTAGTATTTCCATTGGTAAGACTTACCTTGGAATTCATTAGCAATGGTAACAGACATAACATGGATACAAGGTTCAATGGTACAAAGGTCCATAAACAAGGTAATAGATCAGATGTTCATAATACAGAATAATAATAATGTAAACAACTACATTATCAATACACAA
>NW_022693839.1:0-916 GCF_011630105.1 Anneissia japonica | reverse complement strand
ATTACCGGTTGTGATAAAAATTTTCAGGCCCGTAGCCAGGTTCTTTCAAGGGGGGTTTTCTGGGCATGAGGTCCACGGTCGAAGCCCCGGTGGGGTCGGCGAAACCCCCAAAGCAAGGGGATTGGGATTTTTGTGCTTTATGGGTCTAAATAATGCTATAAAAGCAGATATGTTCGAAAAGGTCTTTGTCTGGTCTGCAGTGCACCAGGTGGGTTGGAGGACTTATTTGGGAAATCTGAAGAGGGGGGTTTGCCAGAAATGAGGGAGGTTTGCTAGAAAAGGAGGGTTCTCCCGAACCATAAACCCCACTGGATACGAGCCTGATTATTACAGGGCATATAAATGGTGTTAGAAAAAAAACAGCCCTTAAGATGTTTATGAAATCACCACCTCATGTCTACATGCTTTGGCCAAGCTTGGGATCATTTAATGTGAGAATGGGATGCAAGGAGTTTTTGTGTAGTCTTCTCTGAACGAAGAAAGTATCTGCTAAAATGCCTCAATTTTGCGATGGAAAAGATTCAAAACTCTGCCAAACAATCAAGGTGTAGATAAGCTGCCACCAACTGCAGGAGCCTTATATCAGCATATAATGCATGCACATCTGCAGGCCAATATATGGAGCCAGGATTCTGTTATTCATCCAGAAATCCCTGATCCATGCAAACTGGGCTGGTTTATGGAAGATGGTAATTTGAGACCTGTCTTGTCAGAAAAGCAGACTGGCCCTGAAGCAGTTATTTTGCCTAGTTTTTCTCATTCATCAGACAGTGACAGTAATGAAGAAAGTGATAATGAACATTAGCATATTATACAATCACTGATGAGGTAAATATAAGTAAATCGCAGTATGTAATATGGTTACATAATACTAACACACACACACCCACACATTATACATATATATTATATATAT
>NW_022693838.1:0-1867 GCF_011630105.1 Anneissia japonica | reverse complement strand
GCTTTTGAACACATTGTTAATGTTTTAAAGCTTGTTCTTGCTAGCCAATACAATTTTTTCCTGGGGTCACTCAAAATGAATATTATTCATATGCCTACGTCAATGCATCAGTACACGTAATATAGATGTAGGCCTAATATGCCTATACTATAATTATATAACCTAGGCAATAGCGTGATTAATCTTCAATCCATAAACCACAGGCCAGGTCTTTTTAAATACAGAAATGTAATATTGTGGTTCTGTTGGTTTTAATATTTTTGCAAGCTTTTAGTTTGTTTAATAGGCCTAATAATTAGTAGGCCTAATGATAATAATAATGATGGTAACGATGATAATGATATTAAACAATAATAGGGGACTGACTATATGTCTTTCTAGACTCATTTTTATCTCATGTATATATCAGATATTGTTCTAAGCTATTATTATTTAGTCTATATATCTTTATATTTTGAGCATTAGTTCCTTATATACCACTACGGTAACTACTACTACTATTATTCTGTTCATTTTGATCACAATGATATCTGCCTTAGGCCTATATCTGATTTATTTGTATATATATTATTTTCCATATATTATTATTATTAATATTATTATTATTATTATTATTATTATTGTTATTATTATTATTATTATTAATATTATTATTATTATTATATTTGTATAGGCAATATGTATGATTGCATAATGTAGCAAAATATATGATTTGCAAAAGTAGCCTCAAAAAGAAGCCCAATACGAAAAGAAGTCCATCCAAAGTTCGCAAAAAAGAAAAGAAAAGAAAAGAAAAAGCCTAGGGCCAATTCCGGTATTGCTGAACATAAAAGATTTCGCTGAAGGATCGCAGTATTAGCCGTAGGCCTATTGATTCCTGTTTTAGCATTCTCAACAAATATAAGAACAGATTTTACTGCTCTATCCATGAAATCAGAAAAAATAAATCCATGTCTGAATCAACAATGCGATCTGTCAAGGCTAAAGCTCTAATTTGGGGGATTAATATCCTACTCTTTGTTCTAGTTTACAGATTTTGTGTATAAGCAGTTGCATCTTGTATACTTCATTATTTGAACTTAAAAATGACACCAATGAAGGAGTCGTTCTTTTTTAGGGTTATTTTTCTTTAAATAATAATAATAATAAAAATAATAATAATAATAATAATAATAATTGAAGAAAGCTTCTATGCGCTTCACAGAAAAAAAAAAGATTAACTGGTTTGTGTTGATAAGATTACACATTTAAAATGAAATCAAAACAAATGTAATAAAAACAACAAAAGATGCATATTGTTCCTGACCCCAATGATATGAGACTGCTGTAGGTGTTGTAATAGTACAATGAATAAAAATATAAGTGTTCCCTTAATACATATAACAAGAATACATTTTTACAAAATAATCACGGCTTCCGTTTTCTAATTTGAGTTAGGCCTAGTCATTTATTTTGATAATTTACTTTTGTAAATCGACGCCTCCCACACAGCCCACCACTCATGACATTATCTTAAAAACGGTTAGACGCTGAGTCTTGTGCGCAAATTTGTTTTTAATTGTATAATTCGGCTTTCAACCCAGTATAGTCTAATTGGCCGCTTATTTACCTCATGCACAGTCTGTACCCACAATGGTTAGGTGCCCATGATTGTTTTGGAGTGGGAATTATTTTTGTTTATCCTGCATTTCTTTCTGTAATTGTGTAATTTATTTTAATTTTACATGCCTGTTTCTTTTTTTACTTTTTTTTTTTTTTTTTTTTATAGGGCAAAACGTCGATTGTTTGATATAAATACATGACACTAAGGCAGACCTAATATTCATCCTTAATTGTGTTTTCTTTTTAAGTATTGTACTAATAAGCT
>NW_022693837.1:0-1235 GCF_011630105.1 Anneissia japonica | reverse complement strand
TGCCTACAGTACTTGACTATAGCAGTGGCGGACCGTCAAGGCAAGCAAGGTACCCTGGTTAAAACAAATAAGAAAATATAGTAGTACAGTTTCTGCGTTTGATTTAGCATTTCTTAGCAACAATCTTCTATATGAACCTTAATTTTTCGAGTGGATTGCTGTAGTTTATTGGAAAAGCAAAGTTTTTCAATGTTTGGCCTACTTTGGTATCTAGGACAAGTCACATTCAGGCATTCGTATTCTCTCAGCTGCTTAGAATTTCCGCATGGCTGGTTTTCAATATCAACTAATCACGTATTCAGTGAGTCAATGGAAGTCAGAGCATACCCTATAACACTTAAATTTGCTATTGTGACAACCGTGTGCTGGCATCAGAATAGCCAATTTAACACTGGAAGGGAATATTTCTTATACATAGGGGCAGCAAAAATATTGCAATACTCCAAAGTTGGCCTGATAAACGACTTGTATAAATCAGTTTGAATTAGATAATTATTACAGTCAGAATCAACCACATTATAATTTAGAATCATCAGCAAATAACTTGGTAGAAGAATTATAGCAAGTCATTTGAAACACAGAAATGACCCGAAGACCAGGCCCCGGGGTATACTGCATTATAACTAGTTTAGATGATGAATAGTGTTTTTGTGATCTGCAAATAAGAAAGCCTGCCACCCAAGAGAACAGGGAGACAATTCCAAATTTGTATAGACAACAGCTGCTGGTGTAGCAGCAAATTTTTTAAAGATAATTTGTGATGTGAATATTATGAACATGAAATTATACAATTTCACTTATATGATACATTTTTTAAATATAATTATTATTGAGAAGATATTTATATTTTGATGAAACAATTATGAATATTGTATACCCTATGGAATCAGATGAAATTCTTTGACATTACTATTGTACAGTATTTGTAATTATTATTTTTGTTTCAGAACAAAGACAGAGCAAGAGATAACAAAAGAGAGCAACGTCAATACATCTACCTACGTCAATTTAGAATAATGTTATAAGCCAGTCAAATGAAGTCGCTTATGCGACGCCAGTACCAACACTCGAACTTTTGAACACAACCCATTCGAACAACTTACTTACAAAATCGAGCCTATTTGTGAATCTAAAAAAAAAAAAGCATTGGATGACATGTACAAAAAAAGCCATCATGAGGATATCACTCACTTTACACAATATTCTGTTATGTAGTTATGTGAAAACAATCTTTA
>NW_022693836.1:0-1150 GCF_011630105.1 Anneissia japonica | reverse complement strand
AATTCAGAAGATCCAAGATGAATTTTGTACATCGAACTATATGGCAAGAAAAGCCAAGACATTGAAGGGAACAAGGAATTCTAGCAATGCCTAACCCCAAGTCAGGTAAATCTATTTCTAAAGAAACTGGGGAAGCCGTCGTACAATTCTATTTGTCGGAGCATATTAGCAGGCAAATGCCTGGTATGAAAGACTATGTGTCTGTGCTTGTGGATAGGAAAAAACAGCATCTACAAAAGCATTTGGTTCTTTGCAATCTTAGAGAGGCTTATGAACAATTTAAGGAGACGCATCTAGACAGCAAAATTGGTTTTTCTAAATTTTCGGAATTGCGCCCAAGGCAGTGTGTACTAGCAGGAGCAAGTGGTACGCATTCAGTTTGTGTATGTACAATCCATCAAAATGTAAAACTCATGTTCACAGGAGCAAAATTATATGAAGTAGCTGGTGGAGAATTTAAACATTATCGTCACTGTCTTGCAGCTATGATGTGCAATCCTCCACACATCAATTGCTTTCTTAGCAAGTGTAATGCATGTCCAGACATTAGTAATATTCGTAAAAAACTTGAAAAATATATGAAAGACAACATGATTGACCAGATCGAATATAAACAGTGGACTTCAACTGACCGCTCAAATCTTGAGTCCAAAGTTCAAACTGTTTCAGACTTTCTTGACTCATTTGTAAGTGGTCTTCAAAAATTATTACCTCATGATTTCCTTGCAAAGCAACAAGCGGGTTACCTCCAAGATCTAAGGAGTACACTTAAACCAGGAATAGTCTTGGTCATTGCAGATTTTTCTGAAAATTACAGCTTTGTAACTGTACAGGACGTTTCTCAGTCTTTTCATTGGAACAATCTGCAAGCAACACTTCATCCCTTTGTATGTTACTACCGGGGAAACATGCAAGATGAAATTGACCATACAAGTTTTGTGATTATATCAGAATGTAACACACATGATACTGTGGCAATTCACCTTTTTCAAAAATTGCTCATACAGTTTTTAACAGACACACTTGGACATGTTAAGAAAATATGCTATTTTTCTGACGGCTGTGCTGCACAGTATAAAAATAGTAAAAACTTTTTAAATTTGTGCCTCCATGAAGAAGACTTTGGTGTTCAAGCTGAATGGCACTTCTT
>NW_022693835.1:0-924 GCF_011630105.1 Anneissia japonica | reverse complement strand
TATTATGTAAAAAATTTGATTTGATTTGATTAAGTAATATGTACAAACATTAAATTTTGTTTAGAATTGTAATTCAGCAATTATCAATATTTTCTTAAAACCTGGGCGTAACCACCCATTTTTACACATTTCCCCCCCCCCAGTTTTTAAATATTCAAAAATTTGTATCTTATCCACCGTTGCTCAGTTTTTGATCAAACTACTTTTTTCTGTCTTAGAAAAATCAGTTCTACCTGACTTTCAGTTCAATCACATCATCATCACAACTACCATCATCATCATCATCATCATCATCATCATCATCATCATCATCATAATTTATCGTCATCTTCTTCATCGTCGTCGTCGTCATCGTCGTCGTCGTCATTGTCGTCATCATCAGTATACTAGTATAAATACGACGAAAAACATACAAATTAACATGAGAATTTTCAAATAATATTGCACATGACTTTGCCAGAAGAAAATACAAACAAAAAAATAAAATAAAATAAAAAGTTCACGATAGATAAATTACTCTACAAGATAATCAAATACAGTATAAATTTTATAAAGTAAAACTGGAATTTACCGTTAAACAACTATTCCTTCCCTAGATGTTATTAACCTTTTTTATGTTACCACATATCCGATGCTTGCCTGGGTTTTCGGAGAGAAGAAATATCGGATATATATCAATGATGTCAGAGCGTTCGTCATGTTGATGACATTAGGAACGTCTGCGTAAGAAATGTAACACGTGAAGAGACTCTCAACGAAAAGTTCCTTTACTCAGCCCAATGTTATGATCCTCGCCTTGGTAGCGAGAGGTTGCGAGTTCGACTTCCACCAAACACACTGTTTTTCATAGAACTTAAATAAAAAACTTTTCGTTGAAGGTCTTCCGATGCTTAGATTGGTTTGCGGAGACATTCTGTGTCAGAT
>NW_022693834.1:0-704 GCF_011630105.1 Anneissia japonica | reverse complement strand
GATAACACCTTTCGTTTCTGTGTAGATTATAGGAAAATTAATATGCATACAGTGCCTAATCCAAATCCCCCCTCCCCTCCAGTGGCGGGACAGAAATTTGGACAGTTATTTAGATCCCGTTCTCTAACTGCCTAGTTTATGAAACTTGTTTTATGATCCTTAGCAAGGTAATGATACCTACTTCAATTTGACGCAAAACAGAAAACACAGTACCTTGTCAAATCACCATGGCAACGAAAAACATTTTGGTGGTGGGACGGAATGAACAAATTGGATAAAAATGAGACAACATGTTATCTTCTCAATTAATTCAAACTTTAAAATTGTACTGTAAATTTAAATACATACTTTTGAGTAACAACTAATGCTTCATCACCATAGGCTATATCAATAAATTTAAATGTTTCGCTGAGCAGAATAAAATAAAATAAAATAAAATGGTCAGGGTAGCGGGATAGGAATTTGTAAAATTACCCCAAAATCGATGCTTTCTTTAAAATAAAGTTTTTATCTCTAAAATTGAAAAGAATATTAACATTGCTGATACTTCTTGCCATATGTGTATGGAACATTTTAACAAGGTAAAGACATTAAAGATTTGGAGAAATACACTGATACTGTAGGTCTAATCATCATTAGATATAGACCATTATGTATTGTAAGCTTGTATTTTAAGGGGTAATTTATACCCCCTGCACATTTTG
>NW_022693833.1:0-542 GCF_011630105.1 Anneissia japonica | reverse complement strand
ATGTTTTAATAGTTATATATTAAATATGTTTTTAATAGTTATATATTAAATATATATATATATATTTCTTAATTATTATAAATTTAAATCATTTATCAGTTGCATTATTACACTGTTTACGTTCATCATTAAAATTTTATTTTTATTTTCTCATTCGCCTAAATGCGTTCGGAAAAATATTTAAGCTAAATAAGAAAAAAAAATAATTTTTTCCGACCCTTTCTGACGATCTTTAAAGGTTGTTCGCTAAACAATATTAGAAAATGGTTCTTAATTTCAAATCTTTGTACAGCCTGTATAAATACGAATGACAATGAAAATAAAGGTAATTGACAATGAAGATAAAGGTGATGTTTAATAATCTTTAAAATGATTTGCTGTTTCTATTGCATACTATTATATAATTATTATAACTTTATTTTGGAAACGACGCTTTTAAAACAGCGGACACGCTCGTGCAGTTTGTTTATAAAAGTTCTGTACAGCCATAATACAATATTAAAATAGAGGCGAGACTTTTAATACAATAAAATGTACGATAA
>NW_022693832.1:0-793 GCF_011630105.1 Anneissia japonica | reverse complement strand
GGCCCCTCTTAGGGTGATGGTGACATAATTCCATTTACTGTACCTTTAGCAAATTGACGTACTGTAGAAATATGGTACCGTATCTCTAGCCACAGCGTTAGTAATTGTAGATTTATATATCCCTTTATACTAGGGAGTTGTTAAAGGACTTGTGAAATATAGCTGGAATATGACGTTTTAGGATCATCATTTACCTAATAAAAAGATGTGCCAAATTTGGAATCTTAAAAATGTCGGCTTCATTAAGTAATTTATGGATTTTGTATGTTCAAACCTGCCAGAAATTAATAAGGTAAACAAATCTGTGTTGTGACGTCATTCTTGCCTGAATTCAGGTTGCGTAATCTGATCCACACCAGTCCACGCTGGGAAAATATGTGCAAGCAGATTAGTAGTTGTGTACAGGGTGTTTTTGGTATGATCTGTCCTAGTACAGCTATGGTATGTAGATTAATTGTTATAGTGACTAACACTTAAACAATTTAGCGTCAATAATATTGTACTAAATACAACAATGACAGTACTACACAAAATGTAGAAGCAAACAAATTCACATCACAAGGACCTAACTTACCCAAGGAGAAAGGCCTAGCCTATTTAGAGATGCAATTTTATTCATGACTTGCACTTTTCTTGTGTCATTCGTTTTCAACAAATTATATATCAAAATAAATATTATTGTTTGTCCTCTTTCTACGTATTTTTGTACATACTCATGTTCCGTTGGAAGAAATTCCACAGGTCCGACGCTTGCATTACCTATCCAAGTGCCTTCTGTGTGTAGAAAGTTACT
>NW_022693831.1:0-519 GCF_011630105.1 Anneissia japonica | reverse complement strand
ACTCGGATGGGATAATTACTCCTAGTGAGTTTGTTGACGAGGATACCGATGTGTTTCTCTTGTTCTTAGACCCCATTTCCCTTGCATCAGATCTCCACAGGTTCAACCGCCGCATCAGATTGGCTGAATTCTTCGAAAAGAAAACATCAGATAATGACACAAATGCGCCCAAGCCTCCACCTTCACTCACCAAGGAATGGACTCCATCTAATGGTAGGAACAATTACATAGACTCATTCGTTAACAAAGCAAAATGTCATGTTGACAAATTCATCGAGGAGAACCTCAACGCATCGAAGAAAAACATTTCGCATAAGGATAACATGGCCATTAAATCTTTACGGAAGGACCTGTCTATAGTCATCAAGCAGGCCGATAAAGGCGGAGCTATCACCATACTCGACAGAGAAAATTACGTCCAAGAAGCAGAAAATCAACTTGCTGACGCCTTGTGTTATGAACACTTACCTCATGATCCCTCTTTAGAATACAAGACTGAACTTAAACATTTGATCAATG
>NW_022693830.1:0-762 GCF_011630105.1 Anneissia japonica | reverse complement strand
TATACATATTTGAGATACTACATACTTCTCCCTTTGTTTAATCAAAAGATCCCTAAACATCTTTATTAAAACAAATTAAATTTTAAACAACATGAACTTTAAACATTTAACTCTTAACTCCTGATTCAAACAAATCTTTAAGACTATTTTAAGACTTCTCAATAGTCTCTACACACAATTATTAAAACGACTTGTGCGCTTCTCTACGCGACCACTTCTCGTTTTGATCTCAGAACGAACTCTCTCAGAATTATCAACTGGTTTACTGAAATTTTCAACTCTAACATTAACATTATCATTATCATTGATTATTTCGTTCTGCAAATTACTAGGTACTCTTTCTTTGATCTCAGATTCGCCTCGTTCATTGAAAACATCCAAGTCACCTTCATTTATCACATCATTTAAACTACGTTCATTAATCACATCAGTTGAATCATGTTCATTAATCACATCATCCAAATCACGTTCATTAATTACATCAAAACTCTTGTTCGGAACATGTCAAAGTGTTTCACATTGCTTTGAATAAGTTTACCATTTTCTGAATTAACAAATTCAAATGCATTATCTCCTACTTGTTTCAAAATAACATAGTGTGTTCTAAAGTAAGTTGGATCAAGTTTACTTTGTTTAATACAGTTTGCAACAAACACTAAGTCTCCTATCTTAAAATAATGCACTTCTGCCTGTCGGAGAGTGTCGGCATAAACCTTCATCTTAGCTTTATAGGTCTAATTATGGTTCTTTAATTCTGCGGAA
>NW_022693829.1:0-1249 GCF_011630105.1 Anneissia japonica | reverse complement strand
TTCGTCAACACTCATTATCATCTGCAAATGACTATCAAAATAGTTATCTCATCATCACCACCATCGTTACCATCATTCAATCATTATTATTAATATTATGATAATCTTGATTTTTGTGATGATCAGGATATTATTGGCAACTAATAATTTTTTTTAAACTGACACAATTCACAATACTATACTACTAAAATATACATTCAACACAAACCAACTCTGGGATCAAATGTATATAAAAATGTAATCAATAATTTTGTAAACAGGGCATATAAATATAGGCCAACAAATGAAAACAAAAATAGGCCTATAATATACCGGTATTTTTAAATCATGTACCACCCTTAAACGTACAGAGCACCTCCTTTATGACACCTCTCAAGGGGATACCCTTATAAACCCTTATTAACGGGACACCCCTATTCAAGCGACACTTCTCCATGAAACAAAATGAAATATATTGTTTAATGATACGGCCAATAAGGGGACATCAGAAAAACTCCTATATTAAGAGAAGAGAGACACTCCTACTTGGGTGTATACAATGTTCAGCTCTATGCTTATTCAATCCTAATAAATGAAACGCTATTTTCACTACAAAAATAGACTCAAAATAATGACATTTCATAAAAAAACTTATTTTAAAGAGTTAAGTGTTATAAACTTATCATGAAACCATGACAATTACCGTACATGTTATATACCAATTACTATATCTGTGTTAAGTCCATTGGTCAAATGTATAAAATATTCATTGACCATACTGTTAATCCAATTTGTATAAAAATAATCTTGTAAATTTTGTCCTTTAGGTTCCACAAGATTGACTTATCCCCATGAAAATGTTGACCTACTTGAATGGCACTTCCCTCTATAATCTGTACCGTGATTTTTTTCTGTATCATTGTACCCATTAAGCCTGTTTTCCACCAGGTGAATTTATTCGCACGAATCGAAAGCGTCGGTTCGCTTCCACTAGCTCTGATTGGAGGCGCACTTTTTCGCTTCGCAAAAATAGAAACAGTTCGAACTGATTTCACTGAAGCGAACACTCCAAAAGAAATGTGAATGCGCATGCGCATAAACCGACGCTTTCGATTCGCGCAAATAAAACCGTCCCGCTAAGCCCCACTGTTATTGTAGCCAGAGTCATAGATAGAGAGAGAGAGTTTGACCAACTTGGCTCATGGACACCATGTCGTTACCAAACAGCCCAGGCGCATGCGCGCGTATAGCTTTAATGGTTTGTTTTGGT
>NW_022693828.1:0-899 GCF_011630105.1 Anneissia japonica | reverse complement strand
TATTATACATTTTACTACTATTTAAAGTGAATTATTTAATTGTCTTCATAATAATGTATAGGACTGGTTCCTAAGAATTGAAGAGAAATTAAAATGGTAAATTCAAAGCATACAGAAACACAAAGGAGTACAGTAAATATCAATATGGTATTATGTTAATTTATTTACAGCATTACTTGGCGCAACTTACTAAGCTTTGCTATTGTGTTAAAAATAGTATTTAGTTTTGAGTTAGTTAGTTTCTGTTACCTTTTTTGCCCAAAAGACAATGCTATAGGAGAAAATAAATTAAAGAAAAATTACAAATAAACTCTCTTGATAACATTGAATTTGGATGGAAGAATCTGTAGTCAATTGATTAACCAATTATAATTATAATACTTAAGATATTGAGTTACAACTACAGTACATAAACGGAAGAAGACAAAAACACAATGAAAATACACTTGCATTCCCATTCTTTTCTTACTCTCCCTCTCCAGTAATTATTATTATTATAACCATTATGTATAAACGTTTTCTTAAAATCTTAAATTTGAAAATGAAATCTTGTGGAAATAGCCCAGAATATTAGGAGAAAAATAAGCAAAATTCACATAATAACAATGGTTATGCTAAGGAACACAAGGGACGGATCCAGAATTTTTCAAACATGGGATGGTGCACAGCAGTTTCAGAATACACACATCATGATATGCTTTAAAATTTAGTAGCAAAACGAGGAATGTGGTCCCCTGTCCCTTACTGGATCCTTGCCTGAACACAACTCCATTAAGTGTAAAAAAGTGAAATAATAAATATTAATACTGAGGGGGAGAATGATGTAGTAACACACAAACTGAGCTACATTAATAATGTATATCATGTTTTAATTTTAAGCTGCAAGTTTATTTTAAATT
>NW_022693827.1:0-1035 GCF_011630105.1 Anneissia japonica | reverse complement strand
ATTAGGGGGAGAAGAGCTTGGTTCAGCGTCAATTACTGGTAGCGAGCGCCGCGCGACTTCCAGTATTTGAAGCATTCTTCCTTCTTTTCCGGTTGTCGGTAGCAGGCGTCCACCGTCTGTGGCTGTCGTTCGTCCGTCGGTGGAGCTAAGGAAGACGACGACGAAGGGGGTTGCTGTTGTTGCTGTTGTTGTGCTGCTGTTGTTGTTGCTGCTTGGCGAGAATCTCGGTAAGTTTAGAGACCACGTCGGTCATCCTGTTTTCCATTTCCGTCGGCACGGGTCGTTTCTCGGGAGGTTCGCCGATATCCCGTTCGTTTCCGCTGCGTGGAAGAGTTCGCTTTCTGCTTCCACTGCCGTCCATCCTGTTTTCTCTTATCCTCTCTTTCATGCTCTCGAAGTAATCGTTGCACACGTTAATCGCATTCTGGTTCGTTTTGTGCAGCAACTCCTTGTGCAGATCGAGCAGATCCGCCATCGTGGTGGCGTTCGCGCTTCATGCGTACGACGTTGAGCGCGTCCTGTCTCTTATACACATCTAGATGTGTATAAGAGACCAGCTCGGCGACGTTCGTCTTGCCGGAGGTGGCGTCGCCGATCAGTTCGTTGGCGGCCTTGAACGAAGCGACGACGTCGACTTCGGACGAAGGTTCGGACCACCGTTCCGTCATCTCCTTGAAATCGTTCATTCTCTTCCGATATTCGGAGCCGAGCTTGCCCTCGACGGTCTTCGTCAGCCGTTTCATGAAGTCCGCCAGCTGTTCCCTCCACAGATCCATCTCCCTTCTGATTTCCGTCTGCTCCTCTTTGCTGCTGTCGTCCTTGTTCTTCAGTATCGTCAGTATGGCCTACAGCTGTTCGGGAGCCACACTGCTGGCAAGATTCTTGACGATCTCCGCCTCCTCGAGGAGCTTCTCGTTCGACATGTTCACTCTCGGCGCGACCTCGCCACTCGAACGCTTATATCCGAATTTCTCCGAAGCCAAGCGTCTCGCGGAGATCTCGTCGTCGCAGAAAACGGCCACCGTGCCCTTTCTG
>NW_022693826.1:0-2441 GCF_011630105.1 Anneissia japonica | reverse complement strand
TATCTATTTTAATACAGCCATTTTTAGCTGCATGCTACCGTTTTGTACTTTTTTTGAATGAATGAATGAATGAATGAGTGAATGAATGAGTGAATGAATGAATGAATGAATGAATGAATGAAAACGGTAAGGCGGCTTTGTGTCAAATGCTTAGACTGAAGAGACCACCATCCCCAGGGTCTCACTACTAAGTGAGTTCAGGATTTTGAACATATGGTAACGGGCTGTTTATAAATCGTGTTTTAGTGCTTTTATATTCTTTGTATGACTTTTCAAACGAAAAATCAGCATCACCGGAAGCTGTCAGCTGTAGCGTGTAGCGACTATATGGAAACCAAGCTTGACTCTCTCGTCCGCGAGTCATTCCTTGTCGGGGACATCGAATCCCCGTCAGGCAAATTCTGGCATCATTTTACCAGAAAGAAATATGAATGTATTTCTTTCCAGGATTAAATAAATAAATAAAATCAATTAAAAGATCGAAGCAAACTTACATTGCAGTAATCAGAGTTTGTAGGCTCCTGGTTCTTAAAAGGTGGCCCGCAGGCCAAATTTGGCCTGCAAAGAAAATTATTCTGGCCCGCTAGAAAAAATATAAATTATACAAAAAAATAATTAAAGAAACTGAAAGTAATAACCATTCAATGAATATATTTTTTAATAAAGTGAAGGCCAAAACAAAACAGTGGGCCAATGTGAAGTAGGGGTGGCCCACCCAGATCTTGAATTAAATCCGTTACAAATCAATTGACAAACACCAAAAGATTAGTAGTTTTAGTTCAGCTAAATATGACATAGCAGATTAAAAATAAAAACGTTACCATAGACTTGTTTTTATTATGAGTAGACCGGAGATTATACTGGTGAAGAGGTTTTAGGCTTTAAAATCTCTAGTATTTGGTGGATATAGGATGGGTGAAATTGCAGAGAAATACATATTGTGTGCCAAACTATTAAGTTGAACAAACTTTGTATGACTGTGTTTAAAATTATGCCTGTAATTTTATGTTTGGTTTGAAAATACTCCTACAGGATGTTGTTGTATGGACGCCCAAGTAGGTAACATTATTTTGCTATGAGTAAACGATGAGAAGCAAACATAAGAATCAAGGTCAATTATGATAGAAAACAAAATTAGTTTTACTTTGTGGAAAAATGCCCATTTCAGGAAACGCTGCTTCACACACAGTTAAACTTGCACAAAGAAAGGAAGACATGACAATATATTACCATTCTCCGACAACTAAAATATCCGGTGACCCTGCAAAATATTTTAGCGACTTTAACTTGGGTGGCGATCGATAGTTTGAATCCAAGGTAAATTATGGGTTACAGAAATCCAATAAATACGGCCTCAAAATGCTACTTTGTCAGAGCTTCTCCGCCTCTGGACCCAAAACATATATGGGCCTGTAAACAACCTAATATAGATGAAAATATGCTTTACCACTTTATCATGCTACTTAAAATCGCTTCCAACAAAATAATTAATTTAAATTAAGTAGTGGTGCCAGTTGCGGAGGCAGATTCCTGTCAGCGTGACTGTCAAAGGAGAACTCAACACATTCGTAGTGGAAAATAATCATATGTAACCTTTATAGAATATGAGGCTGTACATCGATTACGGGCATTAAGCATTTAAAATCACTAAATTGTTAAAGCTTCTGGTCCTTGCGCCGTGGACCCCATTAAGAGGTTCTGGGACATCGCTTCTCTCATGCCGTTGGCCAAATGATGGTTTTACACAAGCAAAAAAAAATTAATTAATTAAAAGATCAGCAATAAACAAGAAATATTGCAAAATTAAGTGTCTTAATTATTTTGGCAAAATCATATCAATCTTATGGTGCAAAAATTGTAATGGATTTAGCGTCTTAATATTGTGCTGTAGTACAATTAAAAATAAAATTGCTTAAGTAGGCCTAAGCTTAACTATACAACACAAGTCCATCCATCGAAAATGTTAATGACCAAATTTTATTTTTAATATTGAGCATTATTTTTGGATGGATGTAGCATGAATAGAGAACGAATTACAATTAAGGGTACATGTTATTGTATAGATAAGAATCCTATATAACAGTATATGAAAAATTAAAAAAAAAGAAAAATAAATCCATGTGGTTAAGGGTAAAAATTGTATACCAATGTCCACTCTAAGGATTCAATGGAGAAAATTCTGGTCTATTGCTCAAAAGGTGTCAAAATATAAAGTTGAATGAATTTTTCTTATTTTGAGACTGTTGTAGCTGTTCTGACAAAATGAAAAACAAATGAATTGTTCCCTTTAATAAGGGTTATTTGATCATTTGGCACACTCAGTATGTGTCTCCGTCCTCTTATTAAATTAGAGTAAGTAGTTTTAAAAGATAATTATATTGCCCCTCATTTCACAGAAAAGTGTCCCCTTAATAGGTGTGTCCAAATGGAGCTTTCTACTG
>NW_022693825.1:0-615 GCF_011630105.1 Anneissia japonica | reverse complement strand
ACCAGTTAAATATTGATGACAGTGTAGAAGCATATGGTGATGACAGTGTAGCAGATTCAATGTTAAAACCAGTAAAATAATGATGATAGTGTAGCAGTGTATGGTGATGACAGTGTAACAGATTCACTGTTAAAACCAGTTAAATATTAATGACAGTGTAGCAGCATTTGGTGATGACAGTGAAACAGTTTCACTGTTAAAACCAGTTAAATATTGATGACAGTGTAGCAGCGTATGGTGATGACAGTGTAGCAGATTCAATGTTAAAACCAGTTAAATATTGATGACAGTGTAGCAGCGTATGGTGATGACAGTGTAGCAGATTCAATGTTAAAACCAGTAAAATAATGATGACAGTGTAGCAGTGTATGGTGATGACAGTGTAACAGATTCACTGTTAAAACCAGTTAAATATTAATGACAGTGTAGCAGCGTTTGGTGATGACAGTGAAACAGATTCACTGTTAAAACCAGTAAAATATTGATGACAGTGTAGCAGCGTATGGTGATGACAGTGTAACAGATTCACTGTTAAAACCAGTTAAATATCGATGACAGTGTAGCAGCGTATGGTGATGACAGTGTAGCAGATTCAATGTTAAAACCAGTAAAATA
>NW_022693824.1:0-636 GCF_011630105.1 Anneissia japonica | reverse complement strand
TAAAACCTCGAATTAAAGCCCATCGGCTTCTTCTTTTGTTTGCGAAATTGATGCTTCTTTTCGAGTTGGGCTTCTTTTTGAGATGGGCTTCTTTTCGAGGCTACTTTTGCAAACTAAGGAGGGGGGCTTCTTTTCAAAATGAATGGTGTACATTTTGGGAATTATACTATGAAACATTATCATGGTCACTGTAAACATTTTCCTCCTACGAAATGCTGTTAAAATAGGCTTACAAGGATTTTTTTTTGTTAAATCATTGTGATAAAGTATAACAGTACAGACTAAAATTTATAATTTCTTTCAATTTTTTCAAATCTGTAACACTTAACATCGAACTCGTTATGTTAATTGCTTTTTGACAGAGAGTATAGTCATTATAGTAGTAATTGTAATTTATGTACAATGTATACATACTGTACTATCTCGAAAAGAAGTCCATGCTATCTTGAAAAGAAGCCCAGTGCTTCTTTTCGAGGTTACTTTGCAAACTAAAGAGGGGGGCTTCTATTCGAGAAGGGCTTTTTCTCGAGATTAAGCCCATTGGGCTTCAATTCTAGGTTTTACGGTATACAGAAATGCAGCAAAAACAAAAATAATAATACATTAACTTATTGTCTGATTGGTTTTCAACAATAA
>NW_022693823.1:0-621 GCF_011630105.1 Anneissia japonica | reverse complement strand
AAGATGTGGGAATGTTTTCGAATTCGCTTCTCCTTTCGTTTAAGCAACCTCTTCTGCCTCTTTTTTTTGGAAACGTTTTATTTTCTTATCTTCACTATCCTTCTTTCGTTTCACCGCTTCGTTACGCGTTGAGTCCTCAACATTTGCACAATAGATTTTATCTGCCGGAGCCTCGAATTCCATCACGTGCTTCGATTGTTGCTATAACACGAAGATCGAACGGTGAAATGAGGGGAGACACTAAAATCGATTATTTTATAGTGGGAAAATGAAATATCTCCTGCTTGTCGGTCGCGATTATTCCAACTCGTGGCCGTCGCTGCCGATCTTTCGGATACGCCACCTGTCTGCGGACATGGCGCGAAGGTCGGGCGGAAAGTTGGCGAACACAACGACGTGAGGCACTGCGAACAGCTTCACCTTGCTGTGGTACTTGGGGCTGAAGAGACGTCCGTTCTTGAACCTCTCCATCAGTTCGTAATTCACGCGTTTCTTCTGGGAGCGGTGCAGGTCGAAGACGACGATGCGCTGTCCGTCGTAAGCGTACGCGGCGTCAGCCCCCTTCTTGCAGCCGTCGAACACGATCGCTTCCATCGACCTGGACAGGTAGGACGCCATGAA
>NW_022693822.1:0-930 GCF_011630105.1 Anneissia japonica | reverse complement strand
TTCGCATTTAGCACAATTTTCTTCACTTTTTAATGCTATTAATATTATTATCAGTTATTACTATCATCATTGTTATTATTATTATTATTATTACTATTAGTAGTAGTATTGTTAAACAAACATTTAAAGAAACTTGCAAAAGGATAAAAACGAAATTGAACCACAGTATCGCATTTCTATCTTTAAAGACCTGGCCTGAGATTTATGGATTTAAGATTTTTTTAAATCACGCTTAGGCTTATGTGTTCTATTAGGCCTATGTATAACGTGTACTGATGCATATTTACATGTTTAGAAGTATTCATTTTAAGTGATCCCAGGAAAGAATTTGTATTGGCTCAAGAATAAGCTTTAAAATTTTAACACTGTGTACAAAGGGGGGGGGGGGGGAGCCGCGTTTACTGTTTATTCTTATAGTAACCCACAACTGCAGAACTACTGAAAATAGAAAAAAAAATCAACTGACAATAATATTATTAAAATATTATCCACAAGATATCTAAACCAATGTCTGTGGTTTGCACATCTTTTCTTCATTTCTGTGTGTTTTCAGGTACCGCTCGAAAAGCCATATCGTCTTCTATATTCCAATTATATTTTTCATTGTGTTGTTGACAAATAACAAAGAGTGAAAAATGAAATGATGTGACGTTAAAATATTATAATAATTACAGGTTGATATAACCAAGACCTAAGTGAGGAACAACGGAAAAAGAATAGGCAAAGTGCACTTACAACTCCTGCTTCCTCGATTGGTCCAACTGGCATTGGGGGCTGGATTGTCTCATATTCATTGACGGGGTTTACAAATGATAGCACTCCATTCTCGTTTATCTGAACAAAACACAGTGTTAAACGAGTTGAATTTTTTTTTCTTCTTTTGCTGCTGATCGGTATTTTAATACCGGTAAATTGTAAAGTGGTCAATGG
>NW_022693821.1:0-515 GCF_011630105.1 Anneissia japonica | reverse complement strand
ATGTTCCTTGTCCATCACGAGCTTGGCGAAAGAATCGATAAGACTTCTGAAAGCTTCGCGGTTTCTGTCTTCGTGCAGGCCGTTCACTATGTCGGCCACGCCCTGGCGCAGACGCATGTCCTTGACGTTCGCCTACGTCGACCCGTAGCACAGATGCGACGGTCGACAGCACCTGGAGTGTTCCTCCACGCACATCTCGCACCTCATGGGATCGTGCCGGACGACGTGACGTTCCATGTTCTTTCCGCCGTGAGAGAACAGCTCCGTCGACGTCAAGCCGCCGTATTTCCATCCGGCAGTCGTCCTGTAGAAGGTCTTGTTCGTCGAAAGCCAGCACCCGCTGACGGGAAACACCTTGCACGCCGTCAGTTTCGCCGTCATTTCCTTCAGCAGCTTCTCCGGTTGCCGTCCCGTTCTGATCGCGACAGTCGACACCGAAATCCTGTCCAAGACGGCGTCGTAGTACCGGTCGCCGAAATGAGCTCGGAGGGCGTAGTTCAACGACGCGTCGTAAT
>NW_022693820.1:0-553 GCF_011630105.1 Anneissia japonica | reverse complement strand
TAGAGCATGTATGCTACAGTACTACAAAACTTTACAGTTTTATTTATAAAAGGAAGCTTTGGATTGAAGGATTCATGGATGTGTTTGACATAGAATTTGAAAGAATATAAGTATGATTAATATTGTTTTTACAATTGAAGGATATGCTTGTATAGTACTTTTGATCAGTAACGTAGCTAGGCCTGGGCCTACACAGTATAAACCTAACCCCACAAAAGCCTAGGCCCTAGGCCTATAGTATAATATTCATTACTTGTAAGGGCAGGCCTAGGCCTATATGCCTATTTAATATTAGTGTTTATTTTCAATTCACTCAAGCATGTCCGGTGGTGACGTATGTATTTGCATCGTCGTCGCAAAACTAAAACAAGAGCTCATCATCTGTGTGGCCAACATTGTAATACGTCATAAATAATTAGCATATCGTCCTAGAAATTACTCGTAGTCGCATATCTAAAACTCCTTAATGTGAAGTTGAGCCCTTTACAGGTACGATTACCAAATTGGTTGTCATCAATTCTTGGTCCAATATCCTGCAAAAGCCAGTCAATGA
>NW_022693819.1:0-1100 GCF_011630105.1 Anneissia japonica | reverse complement strand
AAAAAAGAAATCACGAAATCTCTCGTATTTTTCTATTGTTTGTATTTGTACGAGGCCGGTGTAGAGGACAACGACGTACACGGTGCACCTGGTAAGTCGTCGTGAAATTTGTCGAAAATGGGGGATCGACAAAGGAACGGTGCACCGGGAACGTCGTCGTGTTCCAAATCAGGCCGTACACGATTGACTAGATGTGAGCATGCGTATAATGTTGACTCGTACGTACAAGCGTGCACGGATAGACTCGTTTACACGATGGAGGCAGTCCGTCATGAACGACGTTTACCGCCACGACCGAGTTTGTCCGTCGTAACCTGCGCTGGATGCAACGATAAACTCTGTCCCTCACGACTGACGTCGGCTGTCGCGATGGAAATTTAAAACTTTAACAAAATTAAAAACTTGAATTTTTTTGGCAGCCTCAACCGCCGCTGTCCTTCTCGAACGACGTCGACCGGAACAGTTCGTCGTTTACGGCGCCAGCTGCCTCTGTTCGTCTCCACCGGCGCCGGTTTCCGAGACAGACTCAGTCCGCCGGGATCGAATCCTGTGAGAAAATTTTCTTTTCTGAAAGTTGAAATTGGAAAAAAAAATAGAAACTGGACCACGACCGACTCTTTTCTTCGGGTCTGACGCCGGCTGCAACGACGGACGCCAACCGCATCAACCTACAGCGTTCGTCGCGACCGACGCCGGTTAGAAAATATTTTGAATGTTGAACTTAAAAAAAAAGAATTTGAGGAGCTCGACTTTCGTCGACCTTAGAAAAATTTATGAAGAGTCTGGACTTAGAAAAAGTTTAGGAAATTACACCGTCGTGTACCTGAATTGCAGAAGGACGTCGCAAACAAATCGAAGGTGCGAATCAAAGACGTCCTGGACGCGTCCGCGATCCTCAGACGGACTTCGAGTACACAAACGCGTCCGAGATTCTCAGACGGACTCGAGTACACGGACGCCTCCTCGGATTTCCTACCGACGTCGAGTACGCGGATGGGTCCGCGAATCTCAGACGGACGTCGAGTACGCGGACGCGTCCGCGATTCTCAGACGGACGTCGAGTATACGGACGCCTCCTCGGATCTCCTACCGACGTCGAG
>NW_022693818.1:0-1073 GCF_011630105.1 Anneissia japonica | reverse complement strand
AACAAACACAATTTAGTAATGGGTCTTTCTAATGTAGAATGCTGTGTTTTCACCTTACATGACCGTACAAGTTCTCTGCTGTCTGCTTTGGTTTCAATAACTCGTCCAAGGAGCCAAGTACTTCTGGGTAACGAGTCGTCAACAATTAGCACAATGTCTCCCTTTTGCAAATTTCTCTTCGGATACAGCCATTTTTGCCTCTTTTGCATTAGAGGCAAATACTCCTTACGCCATCTTGTCCAATATAAATTGGCCAAATATTGTATTTGGCGCCACCGCCTTCGGACATACATGTCTGTTTTATCGAAAACTCCGGGTGGGAGTACAGATTTTTCATTCATTGTTAGAATCATATTCGGTGTTAATGGTCGCAAGTCGTCTGCATCTGATGATACTGTGGTACTGTAATCGGCCTTCCATTTACTATGTGTTCTACCTCACAAAACAAGGTACAAAGACCCTCATCATCAAGTCGAAGATGCTGTTCTTTTAGAACTCCATTCATAACCTGGCGGACAACTCTAATTAGGCGCTCCCATACGCCACCGAAGTTTTAATATTGTTTATTGATGATTGCAACAAATCATCCGATACTCCAATTCAATTGATACATCATACCAAATAACGACCCTACAACAAGTGTCCATTTTATGCGTGTCTTTATTTTGCATATCTTCCAGCTAATCACGTTGGCCGCCCTAGTCACATGATATGATCAACATCGTGACGTAGTCACATCACTACAACTCCTTCCTCTTTAAAAAAAACAATGTTATACAGTAATGACTTCACATTTAGTATAAAAATTACTAACTGAAATGATATGTGATTTATGATTTAAACATTTGGTTAAGTAAGAACAAGTACAGACTTCATTTAGTGATATATACGTTGTATTTTTATTTTATTTTATTTTATTTTTTTTTTATTTATTTATTTATTTTTTTTGATGAACAATAAACCTCATAAAGTACTTTACACGTGAGTTTTATCGTGTAGTAATTCTTTCCTGTGTATAGTAGCCTATATTAAAGGTCTAAACGGTTAGGTGGAGTGATACGCCTCTTTGGACG
>NW_022693817.1:0-1645 GCF_011630105.1 Anneissia japonica | reverse complement strand
ATATAATTATATTTCTATAGAACTATCTCTATAGAGAATGGATGGGGTCTTATATAGAGAAAAAAGTCTTGGATCAATTTCCTATAGAATTATATTTCTATAGAACTATCTCTATAGAAAATGGATGGGTCTTATATAGAGAAAAAATCTTGGATCAATTTTCTATAGAATTATTATTTCTATAGAATTATCTCTATAGAGAATGGATGGGTCTTATATAGAGAAAAAAATATTGGATCAATTTTCTATAGAATTATATTTCTATAGAACTATCTCTATAGAGAATGGATAGGTTTTATATAGATAAATAATTCTTGGATCCAATTTTCTATAGAAGTCTATACAAACTCATAAATGTCTATAGACTTTCTATAGAATTCTATAAAACATTTTACTACGGGTTTCAAAGTGATAATGTATATTTTTCTTAATAATAAAATCAGATTTGTTGTATTTATTTATTGACAATCCAATCTTTTCTATTTCTGCTATAATAGTCGCTATCAATTCAATTTCAACAAACTACCACCAACGCCAGTCGTTGAAATGAGCGCACATGTTTACGATGACGAAATAAAAAAGTGTATGGAAGTCAGCAACTTATTTGACACCGCGAAGCTAGATTTTCGCGAAGTGCATGTAAACAACACAATTGAGCGATCTAAAAACTACAAAACAGGACAGAAAGGTCCATAAAGTATACATACGTTTTAATGAAAATTGAAACAATATTTTGTTAAATGGAAGAATGCTAGCTAGCGATTAAAATTATTCGTTTTTTATCGAAGGTAAATGTAGCTAGGGCCAGGGCCTAGAGAATCTACCACTTAGATTGCGACACGCTGCTGCACTGGTCGTTGGTTCATACTGGTCGGCTAGGTTAGGTAGTGGAAACTCACACCTTGTCTACAGTAGTTTACAATTTTTTTTTAACGAATACTACTTGGTACTAGAGGTTCGTAAAATACAGTAGATGTTTTATTAAACAAGCCTTTCGACCGTGTGACGTCGACGGCCTGAAACTGGCTGGCTGTTTATCTGGCTCTAACTTGGCATCGAACGCAATTAGGGGATTATCGTATCATGTTTCAAGACGGGTATATCTAGATAAAGTTCGACGTGAACCAGGCTAATGGGAATACATACCTAATAATCTGACCAGCTGAGATAACTTCGTGTACCACTTAGATAACTTCACTTGTTGTTTATTTTAGTTTCAACAGCAATTGCTATAACCTTTCCTTTTTTTTTTATCTCTCCAGCATCAGCTACACATTCATCTGTTCCCGCCTTTAAGCATAGAAATGATGGCCCTTTTAACTATCTTTCCTGCATCTCTGCTACCGGGTGAGCACACATCCAAGACTTTTTTTCTCGGTCATCATTTCCAGTAGCAATAGTCCATCTAATCTCGGTCGGAATTCGAAGCTTTAACACTGAAGCCACCCATTGCCAGCTTCTCTTAGTTCTTTCGCACTTTCAACTGTGCTGACTAAATGGAAAATGTCATTATGTTTACTTTGAGAGATTCTAATGCCTATGGATTATTATTTTTTTTTTTTTTTTTGCCATTTCAGCCGTTTTTTTTTTCTTAAAGGCATCTGCGCCAACGCCGAGGCTGGTTTGTCGCCAAATTTCGCAACCA
>NW_022693816.1:0-688 GCF_011630105.1 Anneissia japonica | reverse complement strand
TGTATTTCTCATTTTTTTTATTCTTTTGCGTAAAACTAAAATTCATGCCAATATTTTTCCATGAATTATAATAATTGGAGTAATGCAAATGCATATTTTCTAAAAAAAGTCATTTTTAGTGAAATTTTGCCGGGAATGGGGCTTTAATGTTTATATGTGATATGTTTATATAAGATTGCGCAATTTAGATAAAAAGTTATATACTGAAAAGGGATTGAGGTATTCGTATCTGTTAACTTTAACCTAAAATGACTGCTTGATTTATGCAACTATTTTTAAATTATCCCCTATATGTTAAATCTAAAAATATATTTCTATAAAGACATTGCTTTAGTCGGGAGGGCATTATTCATTAATTATTCATATTATTAAATTTATTATTAATATTTGAAATAAAAAACAAATCATTGTCAATTTCTAGATTTGCTCTCTTAGTCCTCTTCATTATACTGTCTCCTTCTTTTTATCCATCTTTGACCACAATTCAAAAGTTTCCCTTCATTACCAGGATGCGAGAGTGACTGGTGCGGCAGGTCTTTCAACATTAAGGTCGGGAATTTGATTCCTACTTTGGCCGCTTGCTCGAGTTACATTGTTAACATTTTCCCTACCTAGGAATATAGTGGTTTCTATCTAATAGGCTTGAATGTCACATGTGCCGATTTACTACTACCTCATAATAATGATA
>NW_022693815.1:0-1258 GCF_011630105.1 Anneissia japonica | reverse complement strand
TGCATAGTGCAGCTGGTTACTGGGTTTTTCCCATACAACATTAATAAGGTTGTAGTGTGCAATGCTGCTGTGTAAAAACACTCCATTGCTCTTTTTCATTTGTCTTTTTAAACTGTCTGAATCATAGTTTTTTGGTTACATTCTTTTTTTTTTTCTGCTTTGCTTTGTACAGCTTCTTGTTCCTGTATTTTCCCCATACAACATTGATAAAATTGTTAAAAATATATTTTGTATTGTACTATGCAGCTGTGTGAAAACACTGCATTTTGTTTTGGCTCCTCATATTACTTATAGTTTCTGGATTTTTGATAAACCGGATAAAAATTTGAATTTTTAAAATTTTGAAGTTCTTAAAATATCTTGATTTCTAGTTATTTTGACATTTTTTTCTGGCTTTGCTTTATACAATGAATACGGTTTGCTGTTTCTGGGTTTTTCCCATACAACATTGATAAGCTGAGCCAAAATCTGAGTCGAAAGATTTTATAGCCAGAGATTATAGCACAACCGTCCGTACACTTGTCTGTCATCATTACACATGTATACAGTATTCTCCTATGACGAATAGAATAATCTCACCAAAGCGTCGAGACGATAAACCGATGCTTTTTCTCAGAACCATCTAACACAATGACACATGATGTACTGCGAGTTTAATTATTATTAATGTTTACTCACCATGAAATATTTGTATTATTAAATTGCATTGTAAACATTTATTAATAACAAACATGTTTTCTGAAATTTACAATCTATTAAAGTTATATCTCTATCTGTATCTTATAAATACCTGGAAATACCAACAAATTCATTATTTAAATTTCTAAATGGTTTCTATTTGGATGCGATATCAAAAGTAGTGATTCTATTTTTACAGATAGGGAAGAATCCTGAATTGTTTAACTGGGGAAGGGGGGAGATGGGCTGGGTTTGGGGCAGGTATTTGTTTTCTAGTTTGTCATATTGCAATATGAGGCATTGTATATACTAAAATTTAAAAATGTAGTGGTAAAAATTCTCTAATTATCTCTTCTGGTAAATTCAGTCATAAAAGCAAAGATATATTTTAAAAGGTGCGTCACATATCACAAATACTAAATATTGTATTATAAACAGTATTGTAGAGATTATATATTAAGTATGTTTAAGCCCTCTCACATGCTTAGCTCATGTTAAAAGTTTACCTCATGATTATTCTCTCAGGCTAAATGATCCTTAGATCATTGAAAAAAATCAAGTAACTTTTATTTCAGATATG
>NW_022693814.1:0-861 GCF_011630105.1 Anneissia japonica | reverse complement strand
CCAATTTGCGGGCGGGAGATTTTGTTTTAAAAGCCAAGATTTATATCGAGAAGGTTACTTAAAATTGAAATCCAACCACCTCAACCAAGGTGTGGTGCACCACCATTTGTTTGTGTTGGAATGTATAACGACAAAACCATCATATTTTAAGCACTGTAATGATGGATTTTTAGCAAGAGAAACAAAGTATACATATATTATTTATTGCTGCGAAGCAGCCAATTCATATTCTTGACAGCAATTTGACCTCTGAAAGGTCATTGTCAAAAAACAAGTGCCTAAGACGACTGTAAAGCGGAGTTTCCTTCTTTCGTTCTGCCGGGTAAAATCAATTACTTTAGGCGACGTTTGTAGACTAACCTACTCGTACCAACGTCCGCATGTTCGCGCCAGCACTCTAGGCCTAGACTAGCTAGGATGGTATAGGCTATAGCCTTGAAGGGACGAAGGTCCCAATGAAAAACAACGTCGCTCTTTGATAGCAAACATTGTCTATTTAACATCGCCATAATTCATTTTAGACCTATAGTTTTTTTTTTTAATTGTACTCCACAAATCTCAGCCGATACCTCGCACAACTCGTTAACGTCTCTATCTATTGTCGATACGTCATGGCTCGCTGGCTCACACTTGCGATGTCTCGCACTTGTGATCAAATAACACGCTGGCTCGCACTTTGGCAACACTCTTTGGCAGTCAACTCGCCCCTAGAAAACCCGCCCTTGGAAACTTGCCCCATAAAAAAATGTACACTTCCTAGACCATGCAGTCTTCAAAATAAAAATGGTAACCTTTTGTAATCAACTACATTTTCCACATACATAGAAATTTTTGAAACTTTATTAAAAAAAACCTAAACCA
>NW_022693813.1:0-650 GCF_011630105.1 Anneissia japonica | reverse complement strand
AACGGTCGAGTTCCAGAACCAGGCTCTTGCCCGTCATCAGAACGTAGTTCGATTGAGCGTGCAAGGTTTCCGCGACGGCGACCAGCGCTTCCACGACCGGAAACGGAACGACGTAGTCCGTCTTGGTGCTCTTGAAGTCGTCCCTGTCGAAATGCTTCCTGTCGCAGACGAGCATCAACGAACGACCGCAATTTTTCAGCGCCTCGCCGACGGAATTCTCGAAGCGAGCGGCTTCGACGTCGTCGTCGTTCACGTGACCCTTTCCCTCCACGTACCTGCGGCGGTCATCGAAATTCTCTCTCCTCCTCGACAGTAGCAACGCCGATCTTTGGCGATCGACGTTTCGGAAGTCGTCGAGGGACACTCGAAAATCTCGTTCGACGAGATGCTTCACCAGGGGCGAACCGAACGCCGTCCGAACGTTCGAACTCTTCGTCTTGCCCATCAGGTCCGGACGAGCCTCGTCGCAACTCGCGTCGTTAGTCAACGCTCCGTGATAGTCGTCCTTCCACGCCGTCCTCACGCCTTTGTCGACCGTCTCCTCCGCGGTGACCTTTCGACGCGTGACGTCGGCCACGCCCGCCAAAGTGACAGGCACTTTCCTGCAGAAGGCGGGAGTCAGGGCTCGAGTTTTCTCGTCCAGCACCATC
>NW_022693812.1:5127-7591 GCF_011630105.1 Anneissia japonica | reverse complement strand
AAGGAAAGGGTAACATCATGGGCTGTTCCAATGCCTCAGGGACGTGTAAATTGCCTCTCTTATTAATCCACAAATCGAAGCGACTAAGATGCATACTTGGATGCATCGCATGTAAGGGTAAGTGTTTGGTCACATCGTAATATGCAAGGACTGGTGGGCTTGTTATCATACTTTTAAGCTTCTAAAAAGATTCCTGCTGATGTGGTTGCCAACACCATTGTGTGTCTTTGTGTAACAACTGCCTTAAGGGTGCTGCTACTTCACTAAAGTTCTCTATGAATTTCGAAAGATAGTTTGCCATACCAAGAAAACGGCTTAAAGCTGGCATCTCGCATATAGCCTGTATCTTCTCAGGATCAGGTTTTATACCATTATCGGTTAGAAGGTGTCCAACATAAGAAACCTGACTCTGTCGAAACTTGCATTTGTTCTTATTCAAGCGGAGTCCAACCTTCTGAAATCTCTGTAGCACCTCCTTTAAATTCTAGTCATGCTCGTCTAGATCTTTACCAGTGACCAACAGGACATCCACAATTACGGTATCTCACAAGGAAATCCTTCAAAGAGTATTTCCATTGTGCGTTGAAATACTATTGATACCATATGGCATTCTAAGATACCTGTATCGGCCAAGGGGAGTGTTGAACGTAGTCAACTTTGAAGACTCTTCATCTAATGGTACCTGCCAAAAAAAAATTAACTTCTAAGACCGTAAATACTGTGGTATTGGCTAAATTTCTAGTTATTTCCTCAACAGTTTTCATTGGTTGATGGGGTCTCTTCAGAGCACCATTTAAATCTCTTGGATCTATGCACAATCTAATTTCTTCAGTGTTCTTTTTTCTTGTTGCAACCATTGATGACACCCATGTTATTGCCTCTTCTACATGAGTGATGACGCCAATTTGTGTCAATCGTTTAAGTTGTTTAATTACTTTGTCCTCCATGGGCTTTGGAACTTTCCTTGGTGGTCTTACCACTGGCGGTACTGAACAGTCTATAGACATCTTATATTTCATCGGTAACTTGCCTAAATCGTCACCAAAAACATCCGAAAACTCTGGTAATTTTGGAATATGTTACGACATGCACCATGTTATCATTAACGTTTAGCAACTCAAATTTTAGAGAATCTGCTAATCCAATTATGGGAGTGTAATCACCATCAACAACATAGAATTTCAGTTGGTGTTGTTTTCCCGCTGAATCTATCAATAATCTTGCCTTTCAAAAAGTAATTATTGTATTACTACTGTATGCTACCAGATTTGGCTTTTCTGATTGGTCTATGTCATCAGCAGCTTAAATATTTTGCAGAGTATTTAGTGGTATTACATTACACTTGGCTCCAGTGTCTATCTTTAATGTGAGCGGGTGATTGTTGACCAGTACAGTTATTTTTATTACATTTTTACTGTCAACTGTATCAATGTTTATGCTTTCTATAACAAAGAATTCTTCATTTTGTGCTTCTTCTTCTCAGTCATTTTCTCAACGCCTGTCGTCGATGAGGCCAAAACAAAAAAAAAAACACAGGGAACTGTCTCTAATAAAAGAATTATACAAGTAAAATTGTATTATCATTTATGGGTATGCAACAAATTGCACAATTTTAAACCCAAAAATGAATTTTTTTTCTATTGTGGGAGGGCCACAACCACCACAGCACCACTCGCCCCCCCCACCACCTCCCACTCCAGGGTTTGCTCCCTCAGTTGATTGTTCTCACTCTCAGCTACTTGACAAACTTGACATCTCTTCTTCAAATAACCAAGAACTGCATTTTCAATGGATGCTTCAAATAACAAACAATTGCATTATTCAATGGATGCTTTAAATAACCAACTACTGCATTTTTAATGGATGCTTCATCAGGTAACTCCACAGATACGTATGTCTTTAAGTCTTTCAACATATTTTTGATTATTATATGCGAAGTTGCAGCCTATATATAGTACTATAGTGTACATGTTTTTCAGATGCTAGCATGGCATTTGATTGTGGAAGTCATTTTACGCTAAATGATGAGCTTGATATTAAGCGTCAGTTGCAGATCTACTTTGTATAAGAGGGAATTCCTTGTCAAGAAAGATTAGTAATTGTTCTGACAAAGTGTAATGTCTCCTTTTAAAATCATACTGTGTGAATATGTTCTGTCTTTCGTTTTTTGCAAATTGTATGTATGCTTCTTTAAACTGCACTTAGTACTAAACTACCTAGACACTGTAGTGCCACTTAGTAACTCTGTTCCTTCATTTTATGAGTATTTGCATAAATTGGTGTATTGCTTCATGAATAGAACTAACAATAGCTTTAACACTCTGGTATCTTGTCAAAGTTAATGCTCTGTTTAATATTGTGTCTGTGTGCTATAATTTTTTCCCTACTTTTTCTAGGTAACTTTTTTTGATCATTTTTTATAGATATAAAATTCTGAAAAAAAAAACAAGATGGAGGAATGAAT
>NW_022693812.1:4518-5074 GCF_011630105.1 Anneissia japonica | reverse complement strand
ACTGCAACAATTATATATTTATTGCTAATATTATATTATCTATACAATAATAACACCATTATTTATATTCAGTTTCTATACAGGTTGCAGTTCATCACCATGTCAAAATTGTTTACTATGCATGAATTACAAGTGATTGTCCAAACAAACCAGTTTCCATTATTAAACGGATGCTGCAGATAACCAACAATTGCATTTTCCATTGAAAATGCTTCATCTAGCCAACAACTGCAATATATGCCTCGGCTAACCAACACATCTAGATGTGTATAAGAGACAGAGTCTCTGGAGATACTGGAAAACTATAATAAAAAATCCTTAACCTTAATATCTAGAAGTCTCAAATTCTTAAAATGTTCTCACCTCAGCCTCAATGATGATGAGGCTCAGGGCGATATAGGCCTAGTCATTTTCATAAAATTTATTTATTATTTTTTCCGGGATCTAAAAATCTCAAATTCTTAACATTTCTGCACTTGAGCCCAAATCCATTAATCAAAAAAAAATTATTCAAATTTTCCATAAATTGTTAGGAAATTATTGCACATCTTAATTT
>NW_022693812.1:2088-2784 GCF_011630105.1 Anneissia japonica | reverse complement strand
GGATTGTATTTATTTAATTGATGCTTTTGTTAATCATCAACTACCTTATTCAATTTATGCTTCATCTATGACACTGACACTCTTGTTATTTCAAATGATACAAAAGCATACTATTTGGTATATGGAAAACTTTGCAGCTGAATGGAAGTACACCCTCTTTACAGTATTCAGGCACAAAGGCATTTTGAGACGTTACAACATTGCATCCAGTAGTAAACATTAGTCTAATTGGTACATTGTAGTAATGCCCCTACTTTCCCTATTTTCAACAGTTGATCCGAGATGAAGATTCACATCCTGAATTCTTGTGAGTACTGGAAGCAAAGCAAAGTTCATTGTCGGTTTTTGGTATTTATTGGCTTATTATTAACTACATAATTATTTTTGTTTGCAAAACAGAAGAGAATTAAATAGTCCAGCCTTAAAGCCCTAATATTTATTTTGTATAATTTTTGTTTTGTCATTTATTAAATATGAATTTAACATGCAGTATTTTGTATCAATGTGTTTATGTATTAGGAAAACTTAGTGATAATATTGTAAACTAGCAGTGAAAATCAAAATAAAAACACAGGCTTGACCCTTTCTATAGAGTTTTATATTTCATTTTATACTACTATTTCTTCAGGAAGACTAGCAAGAGTGGCTGACATAATCAGTAATTTGGATAGAGTGTGATACAGAAAAAAAAAAAAA
>NW_022693812.1:0-2025 GCF_011630105.1 Anneissia japonica | reverse complement strand
CATTTATTACAATGGTCTGATCTCAATGAGGCTCTATCCAGGAAAAAAAGTACTTTATAAAAAAATATAGGGGGTGGAGGAAGGGTGTTTATTTGTCATTAAGTGTTGAATAACATTTTTTTTTTATGTCAAGGGTGTTGACTCAGGACTAAACTTTCTATTTTGATATGAATAAAAATTGTTACTGTAGCAGTAATTGTTAATTCGAGGAGCAATTTACAGAAACTAAAAGACAAAAATAACTTATTATATTACAGGCAATAAAAAGTTCAATGATATAATAATAGTATTGTCTGGTAGATAATATAGTTTAATCCTTATTTATAACAAAATAATACCATGTACATATTATATTAATACATATAAGCCAATATACAGTATATATTGATTGAATTGCTAACAAAATTTGATATTTTATTCTGAATGGTTTCACAGATATGAATATGTTTTTAAAAATCTTAATATTGGCCAAATTCCTTATACTTTTTGAAAATACTGTGTTATTTAATAATAATAATAATTATTATGATTATAATAAAATAATAAGAATAGTAAAAATAATAAATAACTTATATAGCGCCAATTTCAACTAAACCGAAGTAAAAATCAAATGCGCTTAACATTTTATAATAAAAAGGTGCGTCTTAAGTTTTGTGTTAAAACAGCAACTGATGGTGATTCATTAATATGTTTGGGCAAGGAATTCCAAGAAAAGCAGCTGAAAATAAAATGATCTATGACCAAAGGTTTTCGTGTTAATTCGACAAACTACTAAAAGTGTCATAGACAGAAATTTGTCTTCAGATGTAGATTCAGATGATTATTCAGAAAACACACATTATGTGAAAACAGCACATGATGCATCGTCAGACACCGACTTGGCAGAAACATAAAGACTAAGTTGCCGCGATATCGACAGGCTGTCTCTTATACACATCTAGTCACAGTGAAATTGAACAATCAGAAAATAAGAATGGTTGTTGACACAGGATGTGAACGTAACATAATTAGTTCTGAACGGTTCAAGAAATTGTGCCCAAAGTGTCAACCGAAATTGAACCATACTTCTAGTAAACGTTTTATAGCTTATGGTCAAGCTAATTCATTCAGGTGTTTGAGATATTTTCGGACACAGATAATCTAGAACAAACATGTTTTGGAAGACAAAGTGTTTGTAATTGAAGGAAACACAGATGCTTTACTATTGAAGAGCAAGTTTAAAACTTGGTATCATACAGCTGATAGGAGACTTAGTGTTTGTTGCAAACTGTACCAGAAAGCTATGGATCACATATTATGTGGTTTAGATGGTGTAGTCTGGTATATGGACGATATTATTGTTCATGGACCAACAGTAGCAGAACTTGAACAACGTTTAAAGAGCGTTTTCAACCGATGTCGAGCAAGTGATTTGAAATTGAACAAAAATAAATGTGTATTATTTACTCAAGAAATAAAATTATGCAAATATAACAGAGCCATTGCGAAAGTTAGCACATGATAAAATACCATGGAATTGGGAGCAGCGATGTGACAAAGCGTTTAATGATCTTAAAGTGAGTCTTAGTACTGAACCTTTTCTTGCATACTATTGTATGAATGCACCAACTACTGTGATTACAGATGCATCTCCAGTTGGTTTAGGAGCCATTTTGCTACAGGAACAGACGGAAGGTGAACTCAGACCAGTCGCTTATGCTAGCCACTCATTAACCGAAACTGAACGCCGTTATTCACAAGTTGAAAGAGAGGCATTAGGTTGCGTATGGGGAATTGAACATTTTCATGTTTACTTATGGGGACAGAAATTCAAGTTTAAAGTGGACCATAAACCATTAATATACATGTTTGGTCCAAAAGCTAATTCCCAACTACCAGCTAGAATACTACGTTTTTGATGGAGATTGCTAGGATATGACTTTCACATTGAGCACATACCAGGAAAACAGAACATTGCATACTCATTGTCACGCCTTCCATTGACATGCTCAGACTCGAACACTATTGCAGAGGACTATATTAGAC
>NW_022693811.1:957-1296 GCF_011630105.1 Anneissia japonica | reverse complement strand
TTAAAAGCGCGCGTAATACCATGCCAAGAGTGCTCAAACTACATATAGTAGTGAACCAGTAGTGTATGTATGTATGTGTTTGTATGTATAAACACACATATGAAATAATGTGTCAAAATAGATAAATTTGAAAAAGAAAAGAATATATTAATTATAATTATGATCAAATACACGAATTTGAACCCGATCGATTCAACTTCAAATACAATATTAATTATAATTATGATCAAATACACGAATTTGAACCCGATCGATTCAACTTCAAATACAATACAAAACACTAAAAATTACAGTAATAGAATAGGCCTGGTGATTAGGAACTACACCCCTCACTATCTC
>NW_022693811.1:0-927 GCF_011630105.1 Anneissia japonica | reverse complement strand
TTCTCCCCAAGGCAATTCAACATATATTCTATATTCCATATAAAGAGATTTTGGATATCACATAAGGTCTCGACTCGATGTCGAATTATGAAATGATGATTAGTGACAAAATTTACTACAATACGTAAACTATATAATACATAATGAGTTAATTATCATTATTAGGCCTAATTTACAATACGTAAAATATAATAAATAATGAGATGATTATCATTATTAGGCCTAATTTACAATGTGTAAAATATAATACATAATGAGCTGATTATCATTATTAGGCCTAATTTTCGATACAATTCTAAGCTGCTCCGGATCTCTTTGCTTTTCTTTTTTCCTGTACCTTATTGTAATACAAAACAATTTAAACACATTTATTTACTTCATTTTAATAATACATTAGCCCTAGCTTTAAGCCTATAAAACATTAAAGCCAACCATTGTTGATATTAATAATGCTGTAAATATTTAGCTGCTATACAGCATATTCCAACTCTTGAATTAGAAATATTGTTAATATTTTATCACTTTTAACCATGCTAGTACAATAAATTAATATTTTGACACTGACGCACTATCATAGTCATCAAAGATAATGTCAGTTTGAATTAAGTAAAAAAGCCCATGCTGTTTTGAGAAGCCCCAGCGCATCATTTCGAGATGGGTTTCTTTTCGTTTACTTTTACAAACTAAAGGGAGGGGGTTGGGAGGAGGATTCTTTTTGAGATGGGCTTCTTCTCGAGGTTAAGCCCATTGGGATTTTATGGTATGTTTAGATATATATAAATCTATATACAGATTATAACCTATTTGACTTTGATGTTTTATAAATTTATGTATGTAGGGGATAGTTTGGTACGATGCATTCAACAGATTTGGGTAAATTTTATTAGTTATTTGATAGGCATCATGCTACATGTAATATGATTTCAA
>NW_022693810.1:0-807 GCF_011630105.1 Anneissia japonica | reverse complement strand
ATAACTGATTAAAAAAAGACATGATATAAAGCATATTTTAATTTTGACGCACGCGAACGCTCGCGGTATTACGCGTGCACAAAAATATAAGGTACATAACATTACATATTGATCATTCAAAGTTATTAGGAACTAAGGAACTTAAAACATTAAACAATGTGTATGTCAAATGGAGTCCCATTGAATTAGGTATTAACTGTAGTAAGTAACATTAATTCTCTTCTAAATATGCATCAAAACAGACACATAGATTGTTTACAAAAAAAAAATATGTACATTATATACTTCTTATTGGCCCTTCCTGCAATTTGGTTAGTGCTCAACGACGCTTTCTCTTGCTTCAAAGCCATGTAGACTGAAAGCGCTTCCGGCGTTCCATATCTAATCTAACACGTCATCTACGAATTCTTATTTTATTTTATACGCAGCGTGAATGTTGTTTGTAAAGGTTGTCATTTTAAGTGAAATAATTAGTACTAAGTGTTTTCTAGCATTTTCAGAGGGTATTACGTGTGTTGTAAGTATCTCCATAATAAAACCACATTTTAGAACAACATGAATGGGCAAACTTTAGACTGTGTATAATTCTTGGGTGAAGGCATCCTTTTATTTCTACAAGAAACAGCTAGCGTAAGCGTAAACCGAAGGTTTTAGTTTCCACTCAATGAGATTCCCTGGTTCTCTAACAGGTATTTTTGGGTCTTTCTCCTACACAGTATTATATCATGCCCGAACGTAATGGTTGACGTTATAAACATTTTGAGAGAGAACAATATAAACTATTTAAGTTGAAGTATTTGCACTGAC
>NW_022693809.1:0-927 GCF_011630105.1 Anneissia japonica | reverse complement strand
AATCTGATCCACATCAGTCCACGCTGGGAAACATATGCGCAAGCAGATTAGTAGTAGTTGTGTACGGGGTGTTTTTGTTATGATCTGTCGAAGTACAGCTACGGTATGTGGATGAATTGTTATGGTGACTAACACTTAAATAATTTAGCATCAATAATATTGTACTAAATACAATAATGACAGTACTACACAAGATGTAGAAGCAAACAAATTCACATCACGATCATCATCACGATCTACAAATAGGGCCTAGGCTAGACTGTGCTAGACTAGAGAGTGAGGAAGAGAGGACATACCTACCTTAAAGAGAAAGGCCTAAGCCTAGCCTACTTAGAAATGCAATTTTATTCATAGCTTGCACTTTTCTTTTGTCATTCGTTTTCAATAAAGTATATATTAAAATAAACATTCTTGTTTTTCCTCTTTCTACGTATTTTGTACTGATGTTCCGATGGAAGAAATTCCAAAAGTCTGACGCTTGCATTACTTATTCAAGTGCTTGTGTTTTGTGTGTGTAGAAAGTTACTCTCAATTGAGGGCAGTATTGATGGGAGGCAATGGGCGTTTTATGATAATTATACTTATTAATTTAATTATAAACTTGTTTTAGTAAGTAATTACAGTATATTGCAATTTAAGGTAAGGCCTTAGGTACAGCAATGTTATTAAATGGTTGAACTGTCTTCACGAATTTAACACATTTGAAGTCCTTACCCGAGTCCTAGGATCAGTGTGTGTATGAAGTTGGTCATTCCTTATAAAAAATATGTTGTAAACGACAGAAAGTCGCTGTTTTATGCAACCTTCCCCACGTCTGCCTCTATACCTACGCCTACGCTTAGACGGTAGACCGTCATGGCAAGATCAATACCTTCAAAACGGCGAGCAGCAGGGTCCAGTTCACTTTTAAAATTTCAGGTCATTGTA
>NW_022693808.1:0-638 GCF_011630105.1 Anneissia japonica | reverse complement strand
TGCTCTCGAGCAACGCCGATCGCAGGTGTCCGATCGTCCTGCTCTTGTTCCTGTTCGAGCGCACAAAGAATTCGACGAGACCGACGAACGTTCCTTCCGTCTCCTCGAGAACGGTGTTCCTTTTGTCGACGGCCGTCTTGAGGGCATCGTCGTTCAGGTGACCGAGTTTTCGGAGACCGTTTCGGAAACTCCCGTTCCGGTGATCTCTCCTCCGCTTGAGTTCGGCGAGTTTCGCGAACGGAGATTTCCCGTCCACGAAGAGCAGCACGGCCTTCACGGCGCTTCGCTCTCCCGATCTCTTCTGCATCGCCACCACGTCGTCCGCGTACCCCAGGGCGTCCTCCATGAAGGTTTGCCCCACGTCGTCCAGACTGAACCGTCGGTAACTGTTCACTATTCCGTCGTGTCCTTCCCTCCAGCTCCGTTTCTCGACGTCGCCGACGACGACCGAACGTTCCAAGCACGCCTCGACGTTCGGGAAGTGATCTTCGATCTTCGTTCCGATCGGGCGCGAAGCTATCCGATGAAAAGTCTGAGAAGCGTCAATCATTATGATCTCGACGTTTCGGACGCTTCGGCGAAAGACCGACCGGTGCTCGTCTCCCTGTCCACGATGTCAGCGAATCTTCCTTTGATGC
>NW_022693807.1:0-1400 GCF_011630105.1 Anneissia japonica | reverse complement strand
GCGTTAAGAGTGACAAATTATTCTCTGTATCTACTGGAACCGAGCCGCATAGCTTGTGTTCTACTATTTGCATTCACATCTGGGCTGTGTATATACATTGCCTTAGTTTGGCTCTGTAATCATTAGTAGTCGTGGGGCTAGTCTGGGGCCTGCCTAAGCTAGTAGAACGTTTTGTATGGGTCTGTACACAGTACCTTGAGAAAATAGTGAAAATTCATTTGGCCTCGAATGGTAATTGGAAGGGTTTTGCGTTCGATCCCGATAAGGACTACGTTTGTTTTTCAAATTTAATTTCATCCTACTTCAGTGGTGGCGCCAGGTTTTGCCAGACAGGGGTCCGATTTCCCCGACGAATAAAGTGGGCGTTGTCGGTCGTCACTCAAAATCTCTCGAAAATAATCTATTGGGGCCAAGCTTACGAAAAATTTGACAATTTAGGTGTTTTAACGGCGTATTTAATCCATTTTGGGTCTACTAATATGTAGAAAATACAGAAACATTTTTTTTTCTCCCCGACGAATTGTGGTTTTCTTCACCTATATTGGGGGTGGAGGGGGGTGTGGGGAAGCTCTCCCCGACGAGGGGATGGACCTGGATTCACCCCTGTCCTTGTTAAATCTGTAAGTTATTAAAGTTTCCAAGTTTCTTTCTTCAAGACGGCTATTACAACCAGTAACAGTTAGGGTTTGGTTATTCAATACAGTATTATGTTAAGTACTTTTTCATAATTTATTAAAATTAGCGACGACTTACCACAAATAAATTATATTCCTTTACTAAAGCTAATAGTAATATCACTGTGTATCTAATCCATAAAACATTTAAATATGTCTGAATATCTGTCTGACGTGTGATTGATTGAAAATATTATATTTGTTTATGGGATTTTGTTGAAATATCAAAATGGAAACGTAGTTGTAATTGTAATTAAAATGTCATTCTAATTGTGATTTTAATAGGGGAAAAAATAAAATCTATCAATGTAATTTGATAAGTAGTGTATTTGTTTTCACTTTATAAAAAAAAATAATTGGAAAACAAATTTCGATTTGGATCTGACTTGAATGCAGCCCTACTCGCTCCTAAGAAAAACAAATTGGCCTTGTTATGCGTTATAATTATCAGATAATATATTAGTATAGTAACGTGGAATTACCAGAGCTTGTTTGCAAAAGAAAATGTCATATCATGGCCTTATCTAGGCAACTGGACTGTAATTGTGGTCAATGGTTTGTTGCATTTGCAGTCTTTTTGTGTTTAAAGAAAGTTTGTATCAACAGACTTCCGCACATACACAAGGCTAAGCAACACAATAATAATAATAATAATAATAATAATAATAATAATAATAATAATAATAATAATAATAATTAAATGAGACTAATTAAAAATAATTTGCG
>NW_022693806.1:0-1313 GCF_011630105.1 Anneissia japonica | reverse complement strand
GATCCTTGGCGCCACCCATGATATCGTCTGAAGAAACGAAAGGCCGGGCCTGATGACAATCTGATTTGCATATTAAGTATTAGCATGGTAGCCTAATAACGTAAGCCTGGTATAGGACTAAAATCGAATGATCGGTGAATGATTGCGTATTAATCAGTTCATCGTTGAGTGGCTACTTGAGTGGCGATTTACAAAGTGTCAATCGTCCTCTTTATCGATGTTTTCGCGACCAATCAGCTTTTCGGTTTTTAACCTGGGTTAGTTTGTTTTGCACTTGTCGGTGTATATACGAGGCAAAAATGCCTTCATAATGATAATATTTAGTTTTCAAACTACTATGTAGAATTTAACCAGAGTAAGTTCTCTGAATCATAAATTGGGAGGCTGGGTTTAGGTTTTTTACCAGCGGGAAAGACCCTGGGATTCATGTATAGACCATGGAGATAGACGCAACCACAAGAACTACCCATGTCACGGTTCACTTGTTGTCATACCAACAAGACCCTGTATCGGAGGTCATGCACTTTTCGATGTGCTTATTCAAAACAAATTGCTTACCTCCGCCCAACCAAGGCGGGGCTGGGGAGCAAACCATTTCTTGATCCGCTCCCTGGGCTCCGGAGAAAAAAAAAGATATGTTGTATGTTATGTACTACAGCTGATTTTTATAAGACACAAAAGTAATTTTGACGAGAAACTTCTAAGTGGTCAATGAGATTAAAGGATTTTTTAATATTTAAAAACTGGTGGGGGGGGGGGGACGTAACCATCCGGTTTCACCTTTCCCCCAGTTTGAAAACATTCAAAAATATGTATCTCATTAACCGCTCACAATGTTTTCGTCAAATATGCTTTGTGTGTCTTACAAAAATCACAACCACAACCTGACTTTAACTAAGCAAAATTATATGCAGTTCGATTGCATTGGCACATTTTATGCAAAATTAATTAAAGCTGCTGATTGTAGCTGAAGGCAGATCATTGGAAGATTTCCGAGGATTGGGCACTGGGGGAAGAATGAGGGTGCGGGATTGTTGCAGCTTGGTTTGACTGTCGAGAAACAGTTCACAAAGTTGATTCTGAAGCGCAGTCGGCTCGCATCGCATATGATGATGATGATGATGATAATAATAATAATTACTTTCTTGTTTGGATACTGTGTGAAATAGTGAGGGGTCTAGGTTTATAAACACCCTGGTTCCTGGGCCTATCTGACAGTTTATCAATATTACAGGGGCGAATTCAGTAGAACTTAGGGAACGTGCCACCCCCCCCCCCCCGTTTTGCCACTAAACTTTAAAATTTCAATGCAT
>NW_022693805.1:0-553 GCF_011630105.1 Anneissia japonica | reverse complement strand
CGATAGATGAAGTGCGTTTCGAGTCAAATGCGAAAATATATGACTGTTAAGCGACTTTTTTTTTTTTATCACGCACACGTCATTCGAATTCGAAATCGGTGATTCGCTTGCGAATCTGTGTACCGCACTTTAGACAACGACTCGTTCGGTAAGAGCAAATCTCGCACGCGAATCTGTGAAGACAGGGTTCTACGACGACACAGACCGAAGCATCGGAACACAGAATGCACTTCTCGGTCTCCGGTACCCCACTCCGGCTTACGCCGAGCACCTCTCGGACGTTCCGAGCGCAAACGCGTTGCTCGTCGAAAAACATATCGAATAAAACGTTGACGTCCTTCTCGTTTTCACACCCGGCTATGGTCTTCTCCAATCTGATGTGCGCCAGGTCCATTCGCGAAATATTACGGTATACATCGCGGGTGGCTTTGTCGTATCTCTTTTTCAAAATGCATGCTTGGAACTGCGCGTACATTCTTTTTAAGAGGCGAGTGGCAAAATTTAATCTTTCGATAACATCATCATCATCATCTTTCGAAACGATCATGTTGAA
>NW_022693804.1:235-565 GCF_011630105.1 Anneissia japonica | reverse complement strand
TTTATTTCCTAAGATTTATGATATTGATAAGAATGAAACGAGAAACTTGAAACGGCGAGAGGTCGACAGGTTGGTTACATCCATGTGTGGACAGACGGCGTCGTATGCCATACACTTATGACGTCACCTGCTGTTGTTATAAAAGCCAACATTTTTTCCGAACCCTTTCATTTCGTGAAAAGAGAGTAAGCAAATGTCTGGGAAATTCGATAGCACTCTGCCCCAAAGTAGGGAAGACCTTCTGCCGTGTGAACTGCGACCCGGCAGTCGGATCGACGACGACTTTCTGTTCGACGAGGAGATGATGGTCGTGTGTGTGGAAGCCACGTC
>NW_022693804.1:0-226 GCF_011630105.1 Anneissia japonica | reverse complement strand
AAACAATTCTCTCCTGGACTGCCGACCGTACGTGTACTCCTTGCTGCAGGTCGTCTTCCGGATGGCGTCTCAGCTGCATTACAAGAAGCAACCGTACCAATTCGTCTGTTCGTTGCTAGAGCCGAGTGTGATCGTCCACGAGGACGCGAGAGGAGGAGTCCATTGCGGTCGCGTGTTCTGGCTCGTGTTCCCCAAGCGTTTGAAACACTGGTTCAAGATGGCTATT
>NW_022693803.1:0-638 GCF_011630105.1 Anneissia japonica | reverse complement strand
ATTTTGCCGGAGCTTTATCCTACTGTAGACACCATGCCATATTTCCAACAAACTTTGTCATTAACCACATTACAATAGTCGTATAATTAGTCATGTGAATTTGCATGTATTCATCTCATAATGGTCAAGGTTCAGTCATATATTTTATTTCTTGTCTAAAGTACGCCATTGTTAAGAAACGTGTAGGCTAAATTTTGTATTTCGTTTGTTTGCATTATAGGGAATATATCTAATCGGTTTGTATAATATTGCAATATTTAAATTATGTGAATTTAAAGATAGTGATATAGTTGAGTACAGCAAATCAGGATGACTGGCCAAGTTTTGCCGGTAGCATTGTTTGTGACCCTTACCCAGGGATCATAACATTTACACGAAGGCCTATGTAATACCAATAAACCTATTATATGTTAATAAGCCTGTAAAAATAAGATGGGTATTTACAAATATCCGTAGATCTGTAATAATATGTACCTCTGTGGTCTAAACGGTTGACGCTCACCCAGATAACTAGAGATTGCTGGCTCGAATCCAACCTGAGACCTTTTTTCTTACACTAATATTAAAAAGGAAGTTTCGTTGATGAACTATGTTGACACGATTTATTTGAGAACTGTATTATTATCTATTTGTTTTTC
>NW_022693802.1:0-1596 GCF_011630105.1 Anneissia japonica | reverse complement strand
TTTTGTTTGAATTTGGGCCGTCGTTCTCTTCTCATGTCCGAGACTGGCTAATCTGTCAGCAAGCATGCCAAAAATTCCCGTTTTGTTGTTTGTTTTTATATTTTCTATCTGGTCTCTCAGCTCAGGTTGGCCCCACAAATCTACCTGCAGTTTTCTGGTCGCTCCAAATCAATCGCATTATTATTAATTAAAATTTGAATTAACTTTTATGAAAAGTAATGATTGCATCTTGATTGAACACACATGAAGAACTCGCGGGTTTTTTATTCAAAACATCTAAACGCAACGGCGTCATTGACTGTGATTGGTCGACAGCCGACGAGGAAATGTCAATCTCGGTCACGCCGGGGTCAATCCGGGGTCAATATGGGTGCTAAGCCAGGATCAAGATAGGTAGATTGAGATCGAGGTCACGCCAGGCGCGAGTCGGTGCAGATGCGGTCACATTACGAAAATCTCACCCGCGGTGAGTCAAGCCAGGCTTGAAAGTCTAGTGTGACCGTAGCCTGATACTTTGTACATCCTCTTGTAGTCTCCGTTGGTATCCATTCCTTCTTAGTCTAATTTTACATTCATTCTTTTTTTTCCCTCCCTTGACTTGCATTCCTGGCATCGTTTCATAGTTGTAAAAACACTAGGCACCCACGTTTCTAGTGAACTTGATAATACAGTACTTTCATAGAACCACAGACGGTTTGATTTAATATGTACTCAATAATAGCTGATTGGCATCTTGTGTATTGTGAAAGTTGGCACAACACAAATGTATCGTCCTTGACTGAAGATCAAATTAAACTTGAATTCTCTTGGATATCAAGGGTCATGAAAACATTATAGGATGTGAGAAATAAGACCCCCTTTATTAGATCTGCTTCAAATAAAGTTTCCGTTAAATTTACGAAAAATATAATTGAACATCATAGCTTCTCGGGTATAAAACCCCCTCACCACCACCACCCTCACAAACACAGCATTGTCCAGTTTTTAGAATTTTGCTTATAGTCAAGGAATCTCCTTTTCATTAAAAAAAAACATTAAAACCAATTGACTTTATGTCCAATAATTTGTAGAGATGGACAATCAAAACAAACTGAATTTCAAAGCCAGTATTTGATTTTGTTTTTATGAAAGTACAGTACTGTATATGAAATGGTCAGCTGAGATACCCTTGGCATTTGCCTGGGGAAATGCTGGTATACAGTACTTTGTACATTCGGACGTCATGTAGAGTATTAAAATATACTTAAATAAATAATTTTAACTTTCACTTGATAATTTAAAACAATAACATATTTTGCTGACTAATAATTAAACCGACATACCAGTAATTTTAGGCCAATGCTTTCCTATTTTTTGCATGCATACGGTAGACACTAAAATTTGCTGGTAGTCAATTTCAGGACTAACTCAGCAAAACTGATGTTTTTAGCCTGTTTATCATTGGAGGCCTTTATTGTTGTATACCCTATTCACATGACAGAATTTTACTAATGTTACAAATTTTACTTTCCCTAGCAAGGATACTGTATTTTGGTGGTGAGAATACTGTACAGTATATCCTTGTAAGATTACTAAAGGTTGATAAAAAACAAAATT
>NW_022693801.1:0-1043 GCF_011630105.1 Anneissia japonica | reverse complement strand
TTCTATAATGTTCACGAATTTGTATTTCATTGGATTTTACAGTACAGTCTATGAATAGAATTCACATACACCGTGTACTGTATCATTTATAATTCAGCGAGAATCTGGCCATAAAAATGCAAGATCAGAGTAATATCAACTTCTAATTGGCCTTTCGGGAGTGTCAAAATCCAAGAACTTATAAATAGTATAACAAATTAAACAAAGCTATGTTAAGTGATTTTAATGCTTCCACAGTTACTTCTATAGGAAGCCTTAATGATAGTATTTGAGGTGATTTGATGAAATGGAAAGAAGTTGACGTCTGTCGTGAAAGAATGTTGTCAATATTTAAAAACATGGTTCAAGTAATAATAATAATAATAATAATAATAATGTTATATTTATATAGCGCATATTGCACATTGCCCTTATGAGCTTTACACATAAATGATATAGGCCAGCCGAAAAAATACAAATAACAATAAAATAATAAACAAAATAATAAGTACATTAAAATGATGAATGGATTAATTGTTAGGCATATTTTGATAGGGTCTGTGATTGTGGTTATAAAAGGATGAAATAAGTAAGTATAATTGTTAATATTTACCATGACTCGCCAATGTTTGTCATTTTGGTAGGTTATCGTTAGTTTCCAACTTTTTTGGAATGCAAACCATTTTGGTTTTAGAGGAGCAACCACATCTTAAAAACGGATAAGTGTCCTATTTCTGTCAGGGGCGGATCCAGAAATGTCCAAAAGGGGGGGCCGGAAGCGGGGGCTGAAAGTTGGGCCGATTGAGACAACACTGTCGTTGGGGGTCTGGGGCATGCCCCCGCGAAATTTTTGTGTTCTAGACGCCCGAACATAACATTTGAGGCATTCTGGGCTATCATTTTTTTCTTTTTCTCTCTTTTTTTTCTTTTTTTTTCTTTTTTTTACCTCCCAAAAGGGGGGCCGGGGCCGGGCCGGCCCCCCCCCTAAATCCGCCCCTGTCTGTTCTCTCTCATTTTTTTTTAATACCCTTTTAATTAAAATGATTATAAATATTTAAAACTAT
>NW_022693800.1:0-1084 GCF_011630105.1 Anneissia japonica | reverse complement strand
CGGACGAACGGATAAACTCGTCTACATGGAGTTGTTGATTGATTTCGCGGCGCCGATTCGAGAGCCTAGCTTAGCGAAAAAAATATCGGGTTTGGTGCGACGCTTATTCTAGAACAGCACTTATTCGAGTATTTACAGTATGCTGTAATTGTCTATGACGAACAATGCGATGTTAGGCTTAAGTACAGTAGGACGTACTACTAGGCATAGGCTTTTGTTGTAAAAGTTGAAGTGCATGTATTAGGATGCGCCATAGGCCTACTATATTTAAAAAAATACATTTTGTTAATTATTATTGGTTGGCATAGGACCTAGGTAGGCAGGCCAGCATTGCCGTCGAAAGTCCTGGGATTCGACGATAACGTCAGTGCACATGTTTACAAACGCTAGTGATTGGAACATGGAACTATTCTTATTAATAGGTCCATGATTGGAATGAAAATAGACGCGCTGAATTTCGTTTGTTTTATGAACATAGTATTTATCGAACATTTATCTATATAAAAACAAGATTAATATTGTAGAAATTGTATTTCTAAAGATTCATATATAATTCATATTGATTGGAATGAAAATAGACGCGCTGAATTTCGTTTGTTTTATGAACGATAGTATTTATCGAACATTTATCTATATAAAAACAAGATTAATATTGTAGAAATTGTATTTCAAAAGATTCATATATAATTCATATTTCATTTGGTAGACAATAAATATTCAGTAAGATACTGAAAACGATTATATTAATTCTGAAAAGTGCATCAAATCTCAGCTATTATTAATCAGTATGTATTAGGTTAAAGTCTTAAAATAATGATTTCGAATTAGGCCTAGTAAACAAATAATTGTAATTAAAGTTTTGGTTCCCATGATGTCAGATGACATATGATATGATGCTATATTTTGGGCTCTGACTTAATTTAACGATGGCACTGTCAGTTGTAATAATGACAATATTTGTGCTTTTTTAGCCATGTAATAAAAATAGTAGGGCCTACTATTATTTTCAGTGTACAAGCTGAGAGTCAAGAAGAAGTTCAGCTCCTACTTTATTTTGTAACAGGCAGCTCTATTTGTTTATATA
>NW_022693799.1:0-1385 GCF_011630105.1 Anneissia japonica | reverse complement strand
CCAGGGGTATCTAAGAGAGGAGGAGCATACGAGGGAGCATAACTGCCGTCGGGAGGAAGTCAATAGGCATTTTTCGTTTTGACTACGCGGCCAGTCTACTACGAACTAATGGACCGTGACGGCAACGCCAAGACTCTGTTCGCGTACTACACCAAGAGCTGTTTTCGTTTTTTTAAGCCGACTACGACGACGCAGAACACGTACGTAGGCCTACGGAGGGGAGTTAGTCGACCATGGTTTTATTACCAGAGAACAATGTTCCCTTGTTTTATATTTGTAAAAGGAAATGTGAGAAAAAACTTTAGTCAAATACTGTATACAAAATAAAAAGTTTCCAGAAAACACTGAGTGATGTTTCGCTGTTGGCTAGGATCTACCTAGCTAGGCCTAGGTAGGCTAGGCTAGGCCTAGCTGTCAAAAGAGTCGTTAACCAGGAGAAGAGGGGTAGAGCTAGGCTAGCCTAAGCCTAAGGCCCTTTTTTCACTAGGGGGCCTAGATCCCCTGATTTACCTAATTTTGTGTTGTGACTATTCATTCCTCATTTATTGCATGTGTATAAATAGGCCTTCATAAAACATTTAATTACTCACTTGTTTTAATAATTCATTCATTATTTTAAACGAACAATGCTCGACCGCGGATGCGATGAAAATTACAACCCCACAAAAAAGTTACCAGCAGTTTGCCAAACAATCCTGTGATCTGATTGGTCAATATTAGGGTAGTCGCCACTACGCCAAATTCAGAAATTGGGGTTGTCGCGGAAGCGGTCACAACGCCGATTTAGCCAGTATGGTTTGTGAGCATGCGCAGATGTCTGTTACGCTCTATTAGTTCGTAGTAGACTGGCCGCGTAGTCAAAACGAAAAATGCCTACTAACTTTGTCGAGAAACACTGCTTTGAAAAAGCATTTTTACCTTCCGAGAGTGCCATTTCCGAGCGTCTAGAGGGGCCTATTCTTAAAATTTGCTCAAAGGGCCACTAAATTATATATAAATCATCAAAGAAAGGTAAATACAGTGTTCGAATAAAGGACATAATAATACATCGGGTTCGAGTACCGCCAGAGGCTTTTTATTACACAATTTCTTTATTCATTTATTTTACATGCTACACGATGCATTATTATGTCCTTTATTCGAACACTGTATTTAACTTTCTTTGATGATTTATATATAATTTAACAGTGTTAAGAAAGTATAATACATACTCCAAGTATTGAAATACACGCCATCGTGTTGGGATAGCCGTTAACAGTGTTAACGGCTATCTTGATTTATATTTATATATATATACATATATATATATACATATAAATGTATATACAAATAAAACATGTAACACTGGGTTAAAGACTCAACATTTTATTGCACTACAGGCTGTT
>NW_022693798.1:0-2143 GCF_011630105.1 Anneissia japonica | reverse complement strand
GCAATATATTATAAGGCCTATATTTCAACAATACTTAGTAGTTGGATAGGTAGTCTTTTTTTTTTTATAGATCGATGAACCGATAGACATGGAACTTTAGTACATTAATTATTAGACGTACAAACACTATTTTAATTTTATTTAATTGAAGGCTGATCAGAGACGTATACGGGGGGGGGGTTTTAGCCGTGGAAGCTGCGACATTGAAAGCCCAAGACCGCGGGCAAATACTAGAATCTTCTAAGTAAGTGGTTGGCTGAATTGTTTTGGTCGGAAAAGAGAAATTTTCTCGGTGAATTGATTTTTGCACAAGATAAGGAAAGCTCTCTAATGACTCAAGCTACTGCATATTTTAATAAAACCAATTTCTTCTAATATTAAATACATTTCTCCTGAATTCGTGATAATTCGTTATCATGTATAGACTTTTGCTAAATGCGTGATAAATTTATGATCATGCGTGTGTATCTGCAAAATGCGAAATCCTCCAAAATCACTTTGAAATGCAGGAACGTCCTGCACGATGCGAAAAAGTTGGTAACTATGTTTCATTTATTTGGTCTCAGTAAAATACATAAAAACAACTAGTTACAATAAAAGAAAGTAAAAGAATAAAATATGTGAAACAGGCAGAGACAGAATTCCTAAAAATGAAACAAATCAATATCAAGTAGGTCTCCTAGCGCACTATTCCGATTGCACTTAAATAATAAAATGTACAATTAAAAATATTTAAAATCTGAAAAAATTTGCTTTAACAACAGACAAATATAGATTGTAAGACATACATATTGGAAATATAATTTAAGATCGTTTAAAAATGCTTTATGATTCAAAACCAATAAATTCCTAGTTTCTACAGGCAATTCCTCCCAAGCATGTGCAAACAAATGTAACACAAAATATTTCAGAGAATTTGTAATTAAAAAGTATCACAAACATGTTGCAATTTGTGGGGTTCCCCCATTTAGGCCTAAATGTAATTAAAAAGTATCCAAATCATATTGCATAAAATAATTTATTTTTAAACTTATGTATAAGTTATTCCTATGTATTTATAGGAGCTAACCTGAGTCAGAGCATTTAAACCAATATTATATAATTTGTATGAAATTTTTCCTTAGTGTTGATCCAGCAAAATAAAAACCAATAGTACTCACACTACGTTTTGCGAACGATCCGTTCGCTTTTTCAAGTAGACTGGTGATGTTATTTCCAGTCTGGTCTGACGTCACCTCGGTGTTGTTGAGGTCGAAGTGCATCGCTGCGTCGTCGACGAGCACCCCCTCCCCCTCTTAGTGTTGTGGTTCAATATGATATCATCATAGATATGTGATAGAATGTGTCCTCCTTCATCTCTGTTCATAGTATCTGTTGTTTTTCTAATCCATAAAGATTCTCTGACTTTTCGTTCAAACCATGAGCTTTCTTTCTGTAATATTTTTATGTCTCAATTTGGAATATGATTTAGTTGTGTGGCATGATCGGTGATTGCAGATTTATTTAAAATTTTTTTTGCTCGTCGACGACGCAGCGATGCACTTCGACCTCAACAACACCAAGGTGACGTCAGACCAGACTGGAAATAACATCACCAGTCTACTTGAAAAAGCGAACGGATCGTTCGCGAAACGTAGTGTGAGTACTATTGGTTTTTATTTTGCTGGATCAACACTAAGGAAAAATTTCATACAAATTATATTTGGATCCAAATGAATTTATTTCACAATATTATATACATGAGCATTATTCTGTAGCCTGGATGATAGTTATGTGCATCGACTTGCACTTTGATGAGTTGGCACTCCAATTGATAATAATATTTCCCTCAAGACATACACAATAAGAAAATACTATTTCGTTGTGAAGTCAAATACAGTACAGATTATTTACATTTTATATAGTAATATACCCTGAAAAAATGAACAAAATCTGATTCTAGGGACTTACCAGCTGTTTAACATCGTGATTTAGTGTAGGTACTTGGACACGTACAGTTATACGATGTTACAAAGTTGTTACACTCCTCTCCATTAAGGCATGGAGAACTATCACACAGATTTGACATTGCAATATTGACAAATTTGTCCATTAAAGTTAAGTCACAGAACAAGATACTGTAATACTTTCTTGTCATAATATT
>NW_022693797.1:0-720 GCF_011630105.1 Anneissia japonica | reverse complement strand
CATATAAGATCTTCCGTACTGAGTAATTAAGCCTTCCATCCAGTCTCCAGAATCTAAAAAAAAAATATTTTGAACTTGCATCTGTTATAACTAAAGATAAACGTTAATCTTTCTATCAAGAAATTATATATTTTTAGTTGAATAGAAGTTGTTTATTAAATTATTATATGGATCATACTGTTAATATCTGTGCTTTTATTATGCTTTACTTGTTTTTTATTTTTATTTCTGTCATTGTATTAATAATGATTTATTAATTATTTTTAATGGTGGTCATATCTTAAAGTTTGTTTTCAAACTTATTTTGACCACCATCCACATACTTTTTTTTCCATATGAATTATACTTCTAATTTATGTATATGTGGAGAAATACTAATAAACAAACAAACAAACAAACTTAGGCCTCCCTAGAGACGTCTGCTCTCAATCGAGACCTAGACACAAATTTACGCCCTTATCTCCCAGGGTCCAACATTATGACGTGTTTCGCTTTTTAATATGCATGTACTTAATTGATATGCATGTACTTTTCAATGTCCCTCTAAAGAGTTCCACTCTCAACATGATGATCAATAAGAATAATAACAACACCAAGAACAATAAAATACAGTAGTAGTAATAATAATAATAATAATAATAATAATAATGTAAATAATAATAATAATAATAATAATAATAATAATAATAATACATTCGAATCAAATTGTGACATACTATA
>NW_022693796.1:0-755 GCF_011630105.1 Anneissia japonica | reverse complement strand
CCTCCAAATCCCAATTATTTTTCAAATTTTAAACGATCGTATTGACTCATACGATGTAAACGGCCAAGATCAAGCAATAATCAAAATTTACTCTAAATAGATCGTAAATAAATACAATTAGGCATCATCTGGATAATTATATTCAAAGTACTACCGGTATTAAGGCAGACATCTTTTATTGAAAAACCAAACGAATTACCTACACCTCATACATTATGAAATAAGATTACGCTTCTTCAATCACATGGCTGATGATAACAAAGAGTTTAAAATACTCTTTAATGATAACCTCAGCCAGACTTCACGGAGCAGCTATAGTTTAACAACATGCATCTCAATGAGCAACATCTTGAAATTTACAAAAAAAAAAACCAAACAAACAAATAGGTCTCACAGCAAATTTTGAAACCTAATAAAATGAAATAATATAGAAAGCAAATGCTTTACTATCATTTATTTACTGAACGAGCCAGTCGGCTTCTGACCTACTTTTGTTTGTATCGGCGGCGTACAAAGAGTCAAATGACTTTGTGTCTGGCAACCTCGGTGTCTGTGTCTACCAGGAGGAGCCTGGAATTGGGAATTTTATCACTGAATGTAGTAGACGGTAAGCAGAGTTATTTCATAGGCAACTAGTAATGGGCCTCTATTAAACAATTTATTTCGTTCTTAACAAAGTATCAGCAGAAAGTAAGCAAAATGATTGTTTAATCGTGTTTTGAAATAATATAAAAATTGAAATGTATATAAATGAA
>NW_022693795.1:0-806 GCF_011630105.1 Anneissia japonica | reverse complement strand
TATTGACATGACATTTCTGCGCCGCTTGCAGTCGGGGCGTACTACTGTATTAGGTGTTGCAAAATATAGAGAAGTGCTCTCGTACCAAGGCAATTGAATTCTCGTACTAAATGAGCATATAACTACAGCGCCGCCAGACGTTCGGAACCTTCCATTGCACAGTTCACAGTGCACTCAACCACCAGCAAGCAAGATTATATCTTAAGGATATTTCCCGCACGATTAAAATCGTAACGGTAATAAAACTCTTCTTGGCGCACTTACTCACCGGAGCATGAATGAAACAATTCAGTCAAGAGTTCATTAGTACGAAGGAGGTGACCGAAGTAGTTGTTGAAATCAATACTGAAGTGGCTAATATTTCGTTGCCATACGTACGAATATAAGTTTCAATTGCCCTAAATGTCAATCATAATTTAATATTCGTTCGTCAAATCCATAAAAAAAAAAGGTTTTTTTATATCGATAAAAATAAAAAAATGCTATCTGAATAGGCCAACACCGAAGGCAATCTATCTATGGATATTATCAGACACCGGCACAAAATAATCATGAGTCTTACTGATACGAAACAGATCTTTATTGCAGTGTTATTCCGTACCGTTAAAACTATAAATAAATTAAACAATGTTTCAAGGCTCATTTTTCATTTTAAATCGTTGATAATCTCAAAAATATCATAACCAATACCCTGCAAGCGAAAGTTCGTGCTGAATAAACAGTGCTGTCTATGTATACCAAATATAGGCCTATTAAAATAAATTCATACCGGCTGGCAATATTTTGTTAGATAATATATAAATATT
>NW_022693794.1:0-1920 GCF_011630105.1 Anneissia japonica | reverse complement strand
AGTAAAAACGCTGAATAGTACTCCAGCGTCGCGACATGCCGACGTTGGTACGAGTAGGTTAGTCAACCAACGTCGCCTAAAGTAATTGATTTTACCCGGCAGAACGAAAGAAGGAAACTCCGCTTTTCAGTTGTCTTAGGCGATTGTTTTTTGACAAACAATGACCTTTCAGAGGTCAAATTGCTGTCAAGAATATGAATTGGCTGCTTCGCAGCAAAAAAGAGAGTACTCATAGATGAAAATAAAAAGAGTTTACTAGGTCATTCCATGCCAACTCAGCCAATAAATTACACATGGGTTATACTTTTTTTACACTAACATATGATTAACACATTATATACATCAATATTCCTCCAGGCACAATGATATAATCTAACATTATTTCCCATCAATAATCTAAAATCCTTAGAAATATTAACAGGCACGACAAGAGTTAAAGCTCTGTAGGAGGATTTGTGTTAAAACTATCTGTAATTTTCAAATTCAACAGTACTTCCAGGGTTCAAACCAAAAACCTTGGGCTCATGGGAATGTATGAGACGATCTCCATTATTACAGTAGTTTAAAATGATTTGACAAAGGAATGACAGAAAAATTAAGTGTGATGACTTGCTTAAAACTATGAAATCATTATACTAGTAGATGTAACTATATCTATAACTCTCTTCCACACCGGCTAACGCTAACTATACTAATTAATACTGTACTAAGTATTTTACATATCATGAATACTTAACTATAAAATGAACAACTAAACAAGAACTTACATACAAAAATACAATCAAAAGGAAAATAGAAAAGCTTAAAAACACACCCAACTCCCCTCCAAAAAAAAAAAAAAAAAACACATACCAAAAGATACTACCAATAAACTCATGTACTTACAAATTATGTTGAAATTATCTTTCTAAAAATGTTAAAGAGAGGCACTATTTTTTGTGGTCTCATTAATATTGTTTCACAAGTCAGCACTACAATATGCCAAACTTTTTTTTTTATTTTTTTTTAAGGTTTATCTATGTACAGGTTACTGTATTTGCAGGTCTAGTATTATATGCTGATTGCCTTTGTGAAAATGTATTTCTTAAATAATTATTTATACAAGTATTATACAATATATACTGTAAGATACAAGATGTCTTTATTTGTGGTAAAGCCATATAAGCTATAAGATACAGTACACTGCTTTCAGACATGCAGCAATAACGCTCAAACTAGACCTCTGTGAGTGCTGCTGTTTCTGTGTAGTCATTTTTGTAAACAGATCCAGGAATTTTCTTCAAAGAGAGCTCAAAATATACATATATATTTTTTTAAGTTCTTAATTCAAATATAATGTTAGGGATGTTCTCTAATCTATAGCGATATTCATTGCATTTTTGGTAGTACATTCTCTAGAGTCCAAATATTATTTGGATAGGTCAACCATCACCCAACTACTTCTGGATTTCATCAAAATGGACATTCAATAATCCACGGTACCATTACAAGTTTTGGATGGAGAGGGTAATAACATTCTCGTGTATTACTTTAATATTTATCCAATACTGTTTTCAAGTAATACGGCACAATTACATGATCAACACTACATGTTGTATGCAAAAATTCATAATCAACAGGTGTTTGGAAAAGTTAAGTCTGCCAGAGTTATTTACATTGTACTGATCATTTACTGGATGAGAACTAGTATATACAATCATCTTCTTTTTTGGGTGAGATTCCTGATAGTACTGTAATTAAGTTTATTTTTAGGTAATCCTCAGCCTTGTTTTGTATTCATATTTTTGTATGTTGCCTGGAAATAATACATGAAGTGAATGAAATGAATTATGGTATGGTAACTCTAATGATACTAATTCTGAATATGCAAATTTTAATTATGAAAATTATAATTACCGGTACGCAACTTCTAATATGCAA
>NW_022693793.1:710-2948 GCF_011630105.1 Anneissia japonica | reverse complement strand
AAGCTAATTAAAATAACAATGACCTTCGTAGTGGTTCGTAGCTACGTTCCAAACGGTACCTACGACGAGCAGGCTACGAGTGGTTACGCGCAGATACGAAGCGATATTTCCTGCCTGTACGTGTATATATTAATTGAAAAAAAAAAACTACCCCCCAACATAAGTATTTAATTTTAAAGAGGTGATGCTAAACAAGTATTTTTTTTATTTGGCCTAATTTAATTTAAGGTATTTTCTCCAATATTTCAACATAGATGGTTATATATTATTATGCAGTAACCTTGGCCTTATGATGTTTTTGCGCACCTAGGCCTACCTCTCTACCAGCAATTTTCTACACAAATATGAGTTATATTACTTCTCAGTGTAATCCTGCAAATTAAAATCTAATCACGCCAATTTCATCCTCAATGTCCAGATACAGCACTTTGTTTCAAAGTACTTCACATTTTGCCAAATCATTTAAATTCAAATTCAATTAAAAAATACTTCATTATCCAAAGGGATATTCATTTTGCCATGGTATAATATATCAAACAATGTACAATGAATAAAATACATATAAATATAGTTTAAATAAATATATAGTTTATACATGAAAAATCATTTTTAAATCAGGGATTTAAACAATAAGTGTTATTAAGTCAATGATAAAGTAGCTACTGAGTCCTAAAAACACACATGTCTGTCCACACATTAATAAGATACCCAATGAAATTACAAATAGCTTTGTTATAATAATCTTATTATTAGGACTCGCATTATCATTAAAATGTGTTTTATTGAAATGTTTTAGGGAATTTATTAGGTCAATATGTAATATGATGGTCTCATTGCTGCCCCTCATTTTCAATCCTTCACTTTATTAAATGTGTATTTTACATCTCAGAAAAACATAGTAAGTTAACTTAAATTTAATTATTGTTGATCTCATTCTGTCTATCCCTCAGATGAATTTTGTTGATGGTTCTAGCTATATGAACTCTGCAGGGATATTAGTGTGGCCAATATTTTGTTGATGAGTTTGGGCTTAGGGGAAGTTTTATAGGGGTATATTACTTTCATTAGTCTTGAAAGAATGCAATAATTGAAATGTGACTAAATCTCACTTCTTTTACTCTACAGAAAATATTGTATGCAAGCAGTTAAACTGGGAGCAAGTTTATGCTTAACAGAACATGCATAAGGTAGGTGATTTTAATCACTGTATTAAGTTCGTGAATACACATAAAAGAGAATTGTGTAGCCTATTGCACAATTCAAAATCTATATAATAGTAAGAATTATAAGTAATCAAAAAAACCAAATAATAATTCATACATCTCAGAACTTCTACTGCTCCATCTAGAAACCTACAGTATTTTAGTTGAAGAGTTTCCCCTTGTCATACAATACATATACATGTAAGACCATGATTAATGCACAAACTCCCCCACTTCCAAGAAGTATTTGTAGTGGAACTTATTACTAAATAGGGCCATATAAACAATGATTCTCATGGGTGATTGTACGCATTTTTTACAGCAGCTAACAAATCACCAAATTGGTCTAAGTTTTGCCTATCATTAATACAGAAGTTTAAAATTGTTAAGTTTTTGAGGGAAAAATTATCTTTAATTTACAGTGGCGATGTTTCTCCGCAAGAAAGTCACTCACATTTTGTTAAATTGTATATGAAGCTGTAATACTTTTTTCTTTCTTTCAGCCTATAGTTTTGAATCCAAGATTTACCCTTTCAGATGGATTTAATGTTTGACCTCAACGGTAGACTGTTTAATTTCACTTCTGTGCACATTTCAATAACAGGCTGTGAAGAGAAGTCTAAAAATTTACTCTGGAAATCTGTTCTGTTGTCCACCACAAACAATTAACTAATGATTATGTATGCAATTCATTATATACAATGTCCAGTCAGGAAAATCTAAGCAATGTTATATTGATGATCACAGATTAATAATTTGTACAAAGGAAGATTATAGGTCTAGTAAAAGGGATATGTGTCATTCACTGAACATACAAAGTATTATAGATTCATATTCCTTGAGGAAAGATAACATTTTAATATTGGATATATTTACAACTTGTTATTTTAGAAATTGTAAAAATTCAGAATTACCATTTTTAGTTCCTATGCATGTAATGCAATAGGAACTATTGTAATCACTCTTGCTATTTCCTATGTTTTTTATTGTGTGTAGTGTGTATGTGTGTGTGTAGACATTTATGCAAATGCGCATG
>NW_022693793.1:0-642 GCF_011630105.1 Anneissia japonica | reverse complement strand
TCACGCTAACCGACCGGAATGTCGGCATGGATGAAACTATTTTGGTTTTACGGCAAAAAAATCATCTGCTGTAGGCATAGGTATTTTGAAGAAGGCCTAAAATAAAACTAAAATGTTTTAATACTTGATGAAATACATCGTTTCTTCATTTAGATCTCCATTTTTCACTTAGTCCATGCGACGTTTTTTTCTGTTGTATACGTATGAGTAGTCATACGTGTACCTTCATATGACTCATATGAAGGTACTATATCCCCGACAGTTGGCTGTGCAGCAATGTACCCTTTGAATGCAAACTGAAAACAGGTGAAAATATAAAGGCAGCCGACTGTCGGTACATAACGACTATCTAGCTTTCCACAAAAACATGAGGCCTAGTTCAGTATTACTGCGATGCAAGGGTAGGCCTAGTTAGATCGTTCAATCAATGATATCGTGTTATCGTCTAATACAATTAAATAATGTGTGTAATATTTAAGAATGCACCACGTGGGTCGCTTTCTTTGTTATGCGGTTGTAGTGTAGTATACGTAGCAGAGTGACGACAGCAAGCTAAGCCTAGCCCAGGGCATAGATGGTGTACGTTCTTGATAATCGTAATGAAAACTTCGGGTGATAGACGATTGGGCCCAACTGGTGTGG
>NW_022693792.1:0-999 GCF_011630105.1 Anneissia japonica | reverse complement strand
ACATGATAAATAGAGCAGTGCAGTTAAACTTGCCTCAGACGACTAATAATATACTCTAATAATTTAATACTCTAATAAAGTCTATCTAATTTTATATGTGAATTTTTCCATTACCGTAAGTGCAAGTCAAATTTTGTTAGGGTCAAACAATTTCTCAATGGCATTTTGGATATGACATAGGCAAGTTCAACTACTGTATTTTAAAATACTAAACAAAAAATGGTGTACAGCAAAAAATTGAAGCTTTTTCTTAAATTCTAATACCAAATCGATCAGCATGCAGACATATATATGCATAGACAATCCAGACATTAAAAAAATAAGCAGTTTCATAGAATAACTTTACACAAGACTGTACAAAGCCATATATTAAAATAGTTGTTCCTGTATATATTGAGCCACATTTTCATACTGTACTATCAACTTCGCACATTACATATTTCAAAATTAATCCTCACAATTTGTTTTCTAAATCTTGGTCACATATTTGCTTCAAAAGGATTACTATTGAATGGGATTATAGTACCATTTACAGTAATAATATTAAAGATATTTTGCAAGTGAAACAGGTACAGTAATACTGGTACAGTATTTATTTATTTATTATAAATTTGGCATGCAATATAAACCAGATGCGTAAAAAACAAAAACTTAAGTGTGTGGCATTTCAGTATATCTTCAGAAAAAAAAATCACTAGATAAATCATTTTAATTTAATTCTTTGGAAATATTTTGAATTCAATCACTTGCTGCAGAGCTCTGAGCATCGCCATCTTCTGCTAACCATGGTTTGGGCATGTCCATTTCATCATGTCCACACAGATGGAATTGTTTGCATCACATCCATCTGAGCCAGTCATTTGCTCCTATTGAGGAATAAATACAGTAGTTACAATAATGCAAAACCAGGTTTGTTAAAAATAAAAAATGTTATGAAACATTGGCATTTGCTGCTTTATCAATAACATACCATACTGAGATACTGTATGTACTAATCTG
>NW_022693791.1:0-542 GCF_011630105.1 Anneissia japonica | reverse complement strand
TGTCGGATGCTGCTGATCACCTGACCCAGGATTTTTTTAGTGCCCATGATTTCAGTCATGTCCTTCGAGCCATCGTGACCCGACCCATTAAAGTCAAGATCCGTCGCATATTTAGGCTTCCTGATAACGTCCCCGTTGTTGATGAAGTTGTGAGAGTAGAGCTGTCTAACAACGTAAGCTCTGTGACGTTAGAAGACACAGTTCACATTCAAGAAGTTATACTTAATGTTGTTCTCCTATGTCCTGTTGAAATTGGTAAGAAATCTAAGTTATTTCGATCTAAGTTACATTGTATTAAGTTCAATAAGGTCTACAATGTACAATGTAACTAACAACAAACTTTAATAATATATATTTTATTAAATAAGTATTATTATATATTATAATTATTATATATCAAGCCAATCATTTGAACTTAATTAAACTAAACTAAAACCCAAAATATTTGATAATAATTTTTGGTACATTTGTACATTTGTTTTTGGTTTATTTTCTTCTCTGCTGTTGTTAAGCCCCTTGAGGTTGTGGTGAGAACGTGTGGC
>NW_022693790.1:0-963 GCF_011630105.1 Anneissia japonica | reverse complement strand
TGAAAAAATTTCGTAGGCATGGGGCCTAGGTCTAGCTAGGTATACAGTAATTTCATTTTACAGTAGTTTAGAACGATATCAGGAGTGGGGGTGGTAGCAGGGTATTCGGTGGCTGTAGCCTACTAGGACTACAATTTATTTGAAGCTACCTTGGGTCCGATCGTCCACACCAGTTGGGCCCAATCGTCTGTCACCCAAGTTTTCATTACGATCGTCGATGATCAAGAACGTATACCATCTAGGCCCTAGGCTAGGCTTAGATTGTTCTGCTACGTATACTACTACCGCATAACAAAGAAAGCAACCCACCCGGTGCATTCTTAAATTGTACACACATTATTAAAATGTATTAGACGATAACACGATATCACTGACTGAACGATTTACACCCTCGCATCGCAGTAACTACTGTACTGACGAACTAGGCCTAGCTTAGGCCTAATGTTTTTGTGGAAAGTTAGATAGTCGTTATATACCCGACAGCACCCAGTCGACTGCCTTTATATCTTCACTTGTCTTCAATTTGTATTCAAAGGGTCTTGTCTTCAATTTGTATTCAAAGGGTACATTGCTGCATAGCCAACTGTCGGGGATATGGTACCTTCATACGACTACTCCATAGAGATAATAAATAAGAATATTAGAGCGCTAACCGCAATGTATTCGATGTTCGAAATACACAGAACTGTGTGGGTACCATTCAAGATGGCTGCCATAGATTTAGCCAATCAAATTTCGCTAAGCACCATCGTTTGCAATTGCGCCCTCAATTTACTCAGAGGGTTCAGTACAGCTAGCTACCCGTATGTTTGAAACTCGAGCGTTGCGGTGTTTGGGTGTAATGTACACGATTTTAATTTTCATTCCTTGGTACGTTATTTTTTAATAAGATGCTCCATTTGGCCTCGTTTTGGCTACAATAGTTTAATAATTTGTTATTACCATTACTCATTATCATTAATG
>NW_022693789.1:205377-259079 GCF_011630105.1 Anneissia japonica | reverse complement strand
TCCAGTCTATACCTAGGCTATGAATATGTGTTGTCATTCAACCCCACACAAAAAGGGTAACGCCTCACAGTATGCGCATTGCTGAATTTTTATGGACTAATACCAGTGAAAATGTTTTCAATTGGGAGAACACTGACACCAGTGTTCCAGACACTATTGATAAGAATGATGAAGCGATCATTGAAGCAATCAACCTTATAGAGTACCACAGTCGTGTTGTCACAACGCCAGGTAGCGCCCTCTGTTGCCAAAAAGAAGTTGGTTACGGTTCATTCCGCCTGAATTACTTCGTAGCCTTTCTGAAATAGGCATTTTAAAATTTAATATTTCACCATCAAAATTTACTGAAAACACAAAAGCTCGCACTATATTAGTTATCGAACAAACATTTTATCATCAAATTAAAATTTACAAAGAATAACTAAGATACAACATCTTAATAATTACGTTAGAAATTTGGATCAGTGGTTTGTCAGTGGAGAAAATGGCGTCTGGTTGAACGCATTTTGCAACGATAGCAACGGAGTAGTATCACATGGTATCGTGACGTAACATTGTAGTACTCTATGTTTTCAAAAGTATCTCAAAGCAGACCCCGACTCTGTAGAGATAAACTACCTACCCACCCTTAGATTATGCCATGTAATGAGCCCCCTTCAGTAGAAATTTGGGAAATGTATGCAAAACTTAGTAAGGTTAAAAGTAATACTGTAAGTCACTGGTCCAGATAAAAGCCCTGCCAAACTTATAAAAGAATTTTGGGTTGGAATTTGCCACGCCTATTCGCGTTATTTTTACCGTTCCCTAAGAGAGGGATATGTCCCTCAAATTCGGAAAGATGCCAATGTTATGCTTATATTAAAAGAAACTCCCGCATCCATCGATAAACTTCGACCTATTTCCCCTCACTTCTCAACTGTAAAGTTTGTGAAGTTTTCAAACTTGCAATATGCCATATTTTTTATATTTTATATTTAATAATTAATTTTATTTGCAATCTGTTCAGGCAGTTAATTCTTTTCTTTTAATGTTCAATAATTATCAATAAATTTTGAAAAATAACAAATTTTTTCCCATGGCTTGGCCTGTTGTACAATATTTAAATTAGTAATTGTATTTTGTGTATTAAATTGTATTGTTGCTTTTGATTGTAAGGTCTTTTTATTGTATTGAAACTTGATTGTGAATCTGATGCAGTTCTTCTCTTTGCTGTCAAATCAAATATGAATAAATTGAATTCAATTCAATTAGTATTATGCAGTATTATTATGCTCAAAGGTCTGCAATGTTTGTAATTTAAACTGCTTTCTCTTCGCAGGAACAGTCAACTTTAGCTTTATAAGGATTTCTACTATCAACATCTCCAATGCAATTATTGGCAGTTCGCAAGGCGGGTTTTTGGCATCGCCGGATGCATTGTCTTCTATTTGTGCAACAGTAAGAAGCAATGAACGCTAAGCCAGTACTTTAAGTTATTCATCAATTTCAAGCCCACACAATGTCACAAATTCTTGCAAAAATGCCGCAAATTATATGCAAGTGCTTCAAAATGATGCCTCTGTCTCCTGCTACTAATAATTGTTTTATCAGAACTTACCTTACTATATGCAGACCACATAAATATTTGTTACCAGGAGTAGATGTGACTAAAGAAAGGACAGTTTTATTACAGCCAAAGTCTCGAGGTTTTATTATATATTGGCAACGTTGGAAAAGTGATTTTCTACAAACACTTCCAAAAATAAGTCAGGCAAATTTCGGGTCAAAAATAAACCATGATCTTAGGCGGTTTTTAGAGGAGGTATGTTGACTTTTTTTTTTATAGACTTTTCTTTTTTATAAATAAAGTTTGGTTTCTTTCCAATTTGGGCTGTGTGAGATTTAAATGCCTTACTGTCCTTTCTGCTTGTGTTGTTGGACCCTCCTGTATGATGTGAAATGTTTGTTTAATTGTGTACTATTTTGTTGATTGGTCCCTTCTGCTACAGTACAGTACAGCCCATAAATAATGGACATTTTAGACGCGTCGGACGCATCCTGAATACATGGATGGCGCCAGGATTTCCCCGATGGGCCTCCGACGTCCCCGGTGATAAAAAGTGGGTGTGATCGGGCGTCGTCCAAATCACTCGAAAGCGCTACAGGTGACGAAGCCCCGAAAAATATGACAATTTAGGGGTTTTTAAAGGCTTAAATCGATTTTAGAGTCTACTAATTTGTAGAAAATACTTATACATTCTATTTCTCCCCAACGAATTGTGGTTTTTCTCCATGGGGGGGGGGCCAGCTTTCCCTGACTGGGTGGCCCCCCCACTGGCGCCACCCCTGTCTGAATACGCCTAAAATCTGTACGCGTCTAGACTGACTGTTCATTTATTAACATTGATCAACACAGACAAACTACATACAAATTAACGGAAGTCGTAATCAAACAGTGTCCTACACTACTATGGGAACCTACGTGGTGGCAACAAGCCAAAATTGCAGTTGCCCATGGTGATCAACAAACATGCAATCTTTGTAATGTACTGCTGATGCTGTATTCAGTGGCGGTGCCAGCCGGGAGGAGGTGGGGCAGTCGGACCAAAAAAAAAAAAAATAGGCCTAGTTTTCCCATCCCAGCCATTTCCGGCCATCTAAAAGTCCCAGTTTTAAACAAAATTCTTGTTTTGGGAGGGAGGGGACACCCCCTCCTATACCCACCCCCGGCAGATTCCCCCCCCCCCATAAATTATATCCTAGAGCTGCCACTGGCTGTATTGTCTGCTGCTGTTGCTGTTTTTGTCGATTGTTCCCTTCTGCTACTGTTGTGTCTGTTACTGTTTCAGCTGCTATTGCTGGTGCTGTTGTTCTGATTTGCTAAATTTCTGTTAACGTTGCTGCTGTTACAGTACTTTTCTTGCTGCTGTTTGTTGTTTTTTTACCGTAGTTGCTGCTTTTGCTGTTGATTGGATGCAATATGAAAACCAATATTTTCTACCATTGCATTTGTTATTTATGCACTAAATGACCCAGCTATTCTCAGCATGCAGTATGACCTACTTTTACAGCATAGGGCATTGCAATGTATCTCTGACTGATAGCAACACAAACGGAACATGAAATTTATCATGTCTGAAGTGTATGTCCAATTACATCAGAATTTACCTCCAGTCAAGTTTTAGTAAGCTTAGTAAAGTAATGGGTAATATAAAATTTACTGTCATTTTTTAATGCAGCATCACAATAGGTTAATGAGATACAGATTTTTGGGTATTTAAAAACTAGGGGGATTTTTGGATATTTAAAAACTGGGGGAGAAAAGGGGCGAACCACCCTTTTTCCACCTTTAAAAAAAACTTATGGTTGAATTGTGACTGAAAATTATTCCTTAGGATTTCATTTTAGAAAACCTAATTGACATTCTCACAACTTGTTTGTCTCTTAGATTGGAACGGATCCAAAGGAGGCCCGCTATTGGTTGAAGCAGTTTCAAAACATTGAGCAGATGCCATCCAAGATCTTTGCAGTTGTTCAAGTCCATCAAGATATATTTCAGCAACCTAAGATGGCAAGATTCGTGTTTACATTTGTTTTGTTAGATTCCAACATCTTTGGTTCACAAATTACGGTTCATGCTCCTGGACCCTATAATTCTTTGATTGTTTTATTTCTTCATGTTTTCAATTACAGGATTAATTTACAGTACTTAAATTATCAATTATTAATATGAAATTATAATTATTATTATAATTTTTTTACATGGAAAATAGTAAAATATATATGCTAAATATACATAAAGTTAGCTTGATGATAATTTGTGTGGTTAACCTCACAATCATTCATGTTTTCATGTACCTTACTGATTTTCAGCCCTGGAACGTTGTTGAATCAGTCAAGGCTTGTCCAGTAAAGAATCAAAATATTTTATGTTATCACTTTTAGTAAGGACCCAATTTCAGGGGTCGCAAGACTCCTGGAAGTTGTGGCCTACACATCTCAGCTGTTCCACATCTAGCGGCTCATGCATAACTGTGAAGTCTGCTACACACCAGCAGGTTTCAGCTAACCTTGTATACCCGCCAGCGGGGTGGGGGCCCATCGGGGAGAAATCCCAATTATCCGGGTAGAAAATAAATATATTTTTGTTCTGAGAGATTTTGAGCCTCACTCGACCATGCTTACTTACACTCTTATCAGGGACATCATTCCCCCTCCCCCTCGTCGGGCAAACCATTTAGACATTGTGAGAAAAGTATGCACTTTTGTACATTCTCATTGAGAATGTGTAGGTTTGGTCTCACAATTTTGCTCACCACCACAAAAGGCAGAATTTGCTCACAAGAGATTCTGATTTGAATTTGTTTTGTTTGTTAGTTTAAGTTTTAATGGAGTCACATTAATTAAAATCTTGATTCTTTTCTCTCTTTTTTTTACAGCAATTCTATTTTATAGAATAAAGTTGAAATTAGGTCTCTTTTTTAAACAGAAAAATAGATATAATTATTTTATAAATATTATTTATAATAATCATTTTTCATTTCAGCTTGAAGCCCTGAGTTCCAATCTGTCTTTCCTTTTTCGCAATGACATGATCTCACTAATAGTTCATGGTGCCACATTTTCTGAGAATGTTCAACCTACTCCAGATGAACTGAGGGTAATTCTAAAAAATTGATTATTAAATCAATGTACATAATGTTAATAAATTGTTATAATTAAAAATAATAATGATGACAATACTAAATTGTGATAATGGTGTTAATGATCACTGATAGCTTTGGTGGTTATGATCATAATTCTAAAATATCGATTATTAAATCAATGTACATTATGTTAATAAATGGTTATAATTAAAACTTAATAATAATGATGACGATACTAAATTTTGATAATGGTATTGATGATCACTGGTAGCATTGTTGGTAATAATCATAGTCATTTTATGATCAGATGATTATGATGGTGATCATGAGTTGATGAAAAGGGTAAATTCCTAATTTCTGAATATTCCAAGGGATGTTTGCATCAGGAAACTTAATATTTCTTCCCAGCTTGATATGTATTGCACCAAGTACTCAGTACATCCCCCAGTACTTCATTCATGCATAACTGGGAATACTCGGAGAGTGTAGGAAGTTTAACATTGTTTACTGTTTTCCAAATACCATGTCCAAAATTCGAAGTAATTTGAGAGTACTGTACCTGTAGGTGTGAAAAGCATTATATAATTCCCTAACTTTATTATTTATAGGAAAGTACATAAGAGTCTGCTAAAGTCTCAAGAGAGCATGTTTTAGCACATTGTCACCCTTATATTTTCATTATATTTCAGCCCTGGCAGTCTCTTAATATTACTGTTGTTATTTTCTTAGCCCTTAACAATTAGTGGCTTGTTACAGAGTAAAAAAAGACGTCAATATTTGTAAAGTATTGTAACATAAAACTCCAGAATATTTGTTTACTGTAGGCAAGTCGACGGCAAGTTAACCAAGAGACGATGACAATGGTGAACTTTCTACACGCAAGTGGAACACCAGCCCATCCGTTGTTTTCAGGCAGCAACGTCCTAAAAGCCGATCCGGCCAGTGATGGCAGCATGATGGGGAAAGTTGTAAGCGTCAATACAGAGCCATTAGAATGGTGTTTAGGGTGAGAACTTTTCAGCATATTTTTTTGATGGGCCTATATATGGGCCAGATGATGTCATATTACTCCCAAACATGGGCATATCATTTTTGTCACATAGATTTTGATAGTGTAGAGAGAGCTTTGTAATGCAACACGTTTTATTTTATTTCATACAAGGTGTCTCAATATTAGATAAAATAAAACATGTTTGATTTTATCTAACAGAGACATTTCATTAAGATTGATTATTATGTTTAATTAATTTGTTTATTTATGCTTTATTTAGTAGAGAGAGAAACCCTTCCAGCTGGACCTGGAATGCCAGCTAATATTCAGGGACCCTCTCGAAAATTTAGTTGAAATTAATACAAACAACATATGAGAAATAAAAAATAAATAAAATGACAAGGAATTACATTTAAAATACAATAGATTGCAATAAAAATAATTAACAATGATGACCAAAGAAATTATTTTAATATTTAAAATATGCACACAGTATTATTTGTATATATATAATACCTTGTCATTGACCGAAAGGTCCACTGATTAATCTCAGATAAGAAAGTATAATACATACTCCAAGTATTTAAATACATGCCATCGAGATCTAAGAAAATATAAGTCCATCACGCACCACTACTGACATTTTGACCCAGCCAGTGTAGATGATCTGAGCAGGGGCCGATCCAGGATTTCTGAAATGAGAGAGCACCAGTTTCTCAGAATAGTGCAAAGGAGCACTAGCTTGGGAATGATTAGTAGATGCCTGGAGATATGTGTTCAGTTAATCTATGTTACAAAATATTCAAACCTTTTGTTTCTGTATTCCATTTTGTATATTTTGTTAAAAAAAAAAAAAATTGCAGTGGTAATATGTGGGAATCCCCTTCCCTATTATAAATGTAGGTTGTTTGCACCAAGTTTTAGAAATATCTTAACTTTATCCCCAGATCTAGGCCAGGCCCCAAGCATCAACATTTGTTTCTTATTTATACTTAGCTTTGGAGTTCAAGAAAGCAAAATAATAGTGCATAAATTCTCTAACAAATCAAATGTACACCCCTAAGTGATGTGATATATATTATGGATATAAAATGCTGTTTTAGTTAATGAGAGGGGCATGTGCTGCAGTGAATTCTTGACGCATTGATTTGTTTTCACTGCATTTTATTTTTCACGGCAATGAAAATCTTTCAAATATTTGTAGGCCTATTGTACAGTAATTCAATCTGGCACTGACAAAACAAGTTTTCCTCAGATGGGCAACTCCAGGCGTATGCTTCTAAACGTCTACTGTCACTGGATGTTGTGTTTTCCAAAATTAATTCCGCAAAAACAATGCAAATAAGGATACCACAAGCGTTTCCACTAGTGACGTATCTAAGAGTCATGTGTGGGGAGATGTTCTGATAGGGGTACATGAAGGTGAAGTTGGGGCTGGTGATTTAGTGAGGTAGCGTGACCTCGCAAAATAGGGTGATATAAGGTGATTTTTAAGTACTTGAGCAAACATTTCCAGTTAGGGGTTACTGGGTAAAGATCTTATTTTTTTGGGGGGGGGGGGGGGGGGGTGTGAGGCTGTGTACGTCTCTTTTCTCCACTAACTCTTTCCATTCGTGATAGTGGAAAATTACAAAATATTTCTATTTAAAGTAATTCAACCCGTCTTGTCTTCTATTTTATTTCTTTCATTATGGGCTCATCTTTGTATTAGAACTCCCAGAACTAGTGAATTAATCTTCTCAGCTTCAGTAGGATACTGTATATCAAAATGTGGTGAATTCACCCTTCAGCCAATGATCTTTGGCATCTTTTCTGTTACCAGCTTATGACTAAAGATTAGGTCATTGAATGGCTAGTAACACTGGCTTTAGTTGATGGATTTAATAGTGACTCCAGCTTTGTATTCACTAAATACTTTGCAGGAACATTGACTAACAATAGCAAGGACAACTGTTGCTATTGTTCTAATATTTATCAAACTGGCAGCACTTAAGAGGCTTATTTAAACTTTTGATACATGCTCTTTCATGCGCACAGTAAAGAAGTGCACTGTTCTCTAAGGTCTCTAAAAAGCCAGGTTCCGCAGTGATAAAGTCGTACAAACAAATGAATATTCAAAAATCTGTATCTTATTAACCGTTCCTGAGTTTTTGGTCAAACATAACTTCAGGTTTTAAGAAAATTCATTTGTATAACAAAATATTTTTTCCTTCAGAAGCCTGGCTTAAAATACTGCCTGTTCAAAGTCCTTTTTCTACTACTCATTAATCATTAAAAATAACGATATAGATAAGGTAGGCAGTAACTCAAAAACCCCCAAAGCTTTCCTTAAACTAATTCCTCGATGCTTAAAGAAATGACCTCCTTCAGGTGATTGCACCTACCACTGGAAGATATTCACTTTATAAACAAAAGTTTGTTAACCTATGATGTTCTTGTTTATATCTATTTCAACAGGGCTACCCAAGCTCTTTTATAAAATTACAATTTTATTATGAATAATATTTATTGATAGGAATGATGATGCCTGACGTATTATACTGAATGATGATAGTACGTCCCCAGATACTTGTGAAAAAAAGTCTTGAAAATAATACGGGTGGGATTCGAAAACCCACGGCCTCCAGAAAGTAGCCTGTTGTCTTAACCACTAAACCACCGAGTTTGCGCTTAGTGATTGGTGTTGAATCTGACCCCTAAGTAGCAGCAGGTACTATGCTATTACAACGGTGTTTGCATCGGAAGATTGATGTGTTATTGCATCCCACCCGAACAACTTGCAATATTATTTTTTACAAGTATTTAGAAAAGTAATAAGCATTCAGGTAGGGAATAATATTTTTGAGGTCTTACCGCAAAATGAGTCTCATGGTTAGAAAATCAAAAATTGAGTTTATACAGTATTATATTTGGGTAAATCACATATAAGCTTTAATTTGGTCTTTGATTTTTTTATTATTATTATTCTCAGTATTTCTTTATTCTTTAAACAATATAAAAAAAACATACATTTCATAAAATATAGCAGCTCAGCGATGCATCAACATCACAAGTTGAATTGCATTTCATGGTAACATCAATTGTTCAGAGAAAATCGAATCCGTCAAACAGAAACAAAACATCAGAAAAAGAAAGAAAGTGCGCCGCTTAAAGATTACAATCATTAACAAGCTTCACCATGACTGCTCGCGTGGCGCACCGTATTACAAACAATGTTACGAAGCTTTTCAGCAGATCGTGCTTTTCAGCAGAAAAGTAGATCCAGAGATGTGAGCATTTAAAGTTTAGGAGTACAGTATGAGAACCAAGTTTTGAGAAGGTTGGCCTCAAATATAAACTAACCTGTACAAAATAATAGGACTAGAGTTACAGAATAAGTGTAGAGAACACTGTTTTAAATTCACTTAGAAGTATACAATCATAAAATATAAGTATCAAGTTATTCAAAAACATTAATATCAAAATTTTGGTTTTGACCTATTTTGATGAATAGCTAAATATGATTTTACCAACAATGCATCTCATTTTGTGGAAAAGACCTTACATTTATTGATTAAATATTCAATTAATGAATACCTCAGTACATAAAATGTTAATTTATAAATTTAAGCAATTATTATTTGTGTTTGTGTTGTAGGAGTGGGCATATGCCAGTGATCAGTTCAGTCGGTGAAACGTCAAGTTCTCAGCTAGTCAGCATAGATGTCCATCAAGCTACCACTGAGATTGCGAAGGCAGTACAACCGCTGAAGGTGCTATTCCTGAATAATCATGGCGGAATTACGAATAATAGGGGACACGTAAGTTGATCAATTACTGCATGCTCTTGTAGAGTATAGGCCTGCTGTACTTTAGGATGTTCCACTCATGTCCAGGGTCAAATCCATATAATGTTGGTGGAGTGAATTTGTTTGCTTAGTGATTACAGTAGTATGCTTGCCTCAAAATCCTGTATTCCTGCATTCAAATCCTGCATTATTGATGGAGCAGTGGCGTAACAACCAGTAATGAGGCCCTAGGGCAAGAAATTGTTGGCGCTTCATTACAGTAAAGTATTTGCTCACAAAGTGTCATGAAAGAAGCCGTGGGGACATTACTTGAGTGGAACCCATTTATGCATACAGTATAAGGGAAAAACGCCTGTAGACCAAGTTCTGTTATCACACAAAATAGAAATTTATGTATCGTACATCCTTACATCGTGATGCATGCATTGGTTTGGCCTACTTTAAAGTTATACTTTATCATTAAAGCTCCCCCATTACAAAACAAGATAAAATCAGTTACTTGCAAGTTAAAACTCGGAGTTACACTGTATTAATTTTTTGAGTCTTTTGGGTCTTTCTACTGGACTGAAATGTCAAGGCTCTGTAGAAGCATTCTTGTATTAGTAACAGGGCCCCTTTGGACTGGGAGAGGCCATACATGTTATGCCACTGTGATGGAGGAAATCTGTAGCTCGGTGGTTAAGATGCTTGCCTTCTAATGCCAGTGTCTGGAGTTCAAATCCTGCTAATACCCAAGGATATTTGTTCTTTAGTAAAAACAACTCTGCTCCCTAAACCTTATAATGAGACTTAGTCTATTTCGTGAATACTTACCTGGATAACCGACTAATTGCCATTGTTCCCAAAACGGAACACCCCTTCGAAAAAAAAAAAAAAAAAGAAAATCGACCCTTCGAAAAAAAAAAAAAAAAAAAAAAAAAAAAAAAAAATAATAATAATATATAATGAGACTTAGTTTATCTCATGAAATTCCACGCTGTTAGATTAGAATGAAATGAATATTGGAAATTAAAAATAAATATTTTGAAAATGCTATACATTCTATTTTTTTCAATTGAATTTGTACGTGTATGTATTTTAATCTCCACATATTTTTGTAATCTTAAAAAATGGAGTTGTTTTTAATCATAAGAACAAATTCTGCTGGCCCAGGATTTGAACCCAAGACCCTGCAATTAGAAGCAAGCAACTTAATGACCAATTTACAGCTCCACTTGTAATAGACTTCTTGTAATAGACTACTTAATATAATTTTTTCTTGTATCTTGATTCAATTCAGGTGATTGGTGAAATTTTGATTCCTGGTGATCTTGAGAAGCTGATGAAGGAAGCTTGGTATACAAAAGCAATAGAAAACAAAGTTGATACTATGGTAACGCTGCTGGAACAACTTCCATCAACGTCTAGTGTCGTCATCACATCTGCTACTACACTCCTCACAGAGTTATTTACCCGACATGGTAAAGATTTTTATTATTTTATAATATATTATTTTTTATACTGGAATAACACTTTTATAATGGTACCATAACTTGTGAGACAGTACTTCGGCCATTAAATAATTCTTATGGTACCACCAAACTATCTGTGAAAGGAATGTGTTTTATTTTGTAATAAATAATAATAATAATAATAATAATAATAATAATAATAATAATAATAATAATAATAATAATAAATAATAATAATAATGATAACTAGTGTTAACTCGGACTTAAGGGGAATATTTTTTGTGTTATTTTTCCCTTAACGTCAATGTTATTTTCCCCTTAATGTCATTTTTTTAATTGTTCTCTAATTTCTCCATTGTCTAATTTCCCCTTTAAGGCAGGTTTTAGTAACATAATAATAATATTAAAATAATAATAATAATAATGATAATGATAATTATGATAATAATAATAATGATAATAATAATAATAATAATAATAATAATAATTAAAATAATAATAATAATACTTTATTTTGACCTCATACAAAATGACTTTGGACATTTTGGCTGCGCCCCTGGGAACTCATGACAGCCCCATCGCCAGGGCTGGAAAAAATGCGCGAGCACATGACCAGCAGTCGGAGGCATCATGAATGTCCCAGAGGCATTTTTTGGAGGAAAAAAAAAAATATAATAATAACTGTTGGGCTATATGATGTATAGATAATATTTGATACTGTATTCATTTCAATTTAATGTCGGCGGCACAATTTTTTTTTCCAGGCCCGCACATTGTAGCGCTACCCGACTTAACTACAACATGTAACGGATACATACATTACGGATACATACATATTTCTCATCTAATCGTAACTCTCAATATGAAGGTTATTCAAGGAGCCGATCAGATCAGACTCCAATTAAAACTTGATGCTGGCCGGGTTTGAATCGTGCTTTTTTGTATGAAAAGCAGAAACGGTACCTCTCAGCCGACTGCTCAGCTCTTTTTTGTTTTCAATTCTTTTCTTTTCTATTTTCACTCAACCCAAAGTTGAGCAGGGTTAAACATGGGAAACTCCTATAATAATTTGTAATAATGTTCCGGTTTTTTCATCTTTTAGGCGCTGGCACGCTATTCAAGAAGACTGATCCAATCCTTGAAATGACGAATCTAAATGATGTAAATATTTCCCGATTAGGCGATCTAATGACAAGGTATTTAAAATAGCTTTCTAAACTGTCTTCAGAAAGTCCAACCTTCCCATACTGGTTGTTGATGACAATATTATATAACACACATATATATATATATCTGTCTCTTATACACAGTGTTTCAGAGAAAATGGCCAAAACATGCTGAAATGTCAAATTTTTAAAAATCTATTTTATTGCGCTAAGCTAATCTTTATATATCCATACATCATGCTATGCTGATATTTTCACCATTTTCAATGTTAACACAACACTTTTCAAGGATTTGATGATAGTTTCTGCATGAGAAATGCCCTAAATCATAAACTTTGAATGCTGATTTCTCATATATTGTTCTTTTAACAGCTGTATGTTTAAACGCTTGTAACTTCATAAGGAAATGTTGGATTTGAATGATTTTTTTACCATTTTAAAGCTATTATTTTACTCTCTAACACTGTATTAATAACTCAAAAACGATTTTTGTGACGAGTGACTGGTTTGGCTTGTCTTTGCCACAATTGCATTTTCATGACACTATCTCATAACAGTCAATGGCCAGGGCATATTACATGAAAAACAGCATTGTCCACACCATAATAAAGTTTAATGTTATAAATATATTCGATTTACTTATATACAGTTGTATAGTATTTTACAGTAGTTTTGTAGTTATGGAAAGTTAGTACAGTTAAGCCTAATATTCAATTCATAATGGCCCCGAAACCATGACTCAGAAATACCGGGATGCTGTCCGGTATAGTAGTTTACCTTGTTTAGTAGTTTAAGTCATAACAATCACAATCTCAATTTTTAAGCCCCGAAGTGAACATGTATCTACCATGAAGCGCCTCTTTACGGCTGCTAGGTAGTCACGGACCACGCCCATATGCAATTCAGCACATTGACGATGCAAGTTATGGGTTATTCTCCTGCCTTTACCTTCACCTTTACCCTTTAAGATGTCATATCAGATCCAGATATTGGCAAATATTTGTCCCATTAAGTGTGTACAAAGCATTAGGTTTTGAGTTTGTCAGTGATACACATCACTATTAAATAGGCAGTGACTATTGTTACACCAGTATTGAACACATTTCTTATTCTGATTGGATGCTATTATTTGTTTTGGAATGAATAGGACAATATTAACATCATGTTTTGATTAAATCCTGATAACAACCAAAAACAAATCCAACACATTTACATCTCTAGGTGAGAAAACTTGATTATAGAGCATAAGAATTTGCAGATGGTCCACTTCGCTATGGATGAATCACCCACATTAAATATTATTTAAAATAGATATTTTGTTTTTAATTCACAGGGCTTTTGGTAGGCCTCTAAAGGATGAGTATTTGCGGGACATATCTTCCAGATTGAACACCATCTACATATCAGAAAGCTACGATGCTGCAGCTGTTATAACCAACGAGGGCGACACAAATGTTCCTTACTTGGATAAGTTTGTCATCAGCACCCAATCTCAGGTATGTATGTTGTCACTATCTGTGATGTTGACAATGTCGTAATATGATGATGGTAATAGCATAATCATTATTGTCATTCTTTTATTTGTAGATTTTTTGCCCAAAACTCCTCAATCTTCTTCTTATCAAGTCCATGTACAAAACTAAATTTTACCCAGCCATAGCTGGACACACTTCTTTGCCCTGTGAGCAATACTAAATTTTACCCAGCCATAGCTGGACACACTTCTTTGCCCTGTGAGCAATACTAAATTTTACCCAGCCATAGCTGGACACACTTCTTTGCCCTGTGAGCGATAGATGATGCGACGCGTTTACTGATTTTCGGTGGAGTCTGAACGGAACGGGTCGTCCTAAAAAACGATCTGTTGCATGCATGTTGTGCCGTTGTGTTTTACATAGAATAGCGTGCCCGGCTTAATGGTGCAACTATCCTCAAGTATCATACTTTGCATGAAACAATCAACCGATGTTTTGAATTTATTGTGTGCAGTCTATCTAAAAAAAGATAATTTGAGTAGTATCTTTGTGCGTGTGCCAATGATCTGCCAGAGCATTTGAAATTTCCCTGATATTTGTTTTTTTTTTTAATTTTCAAACTGTTCTATTTTTATTTTGTATATTCTATGTGGTTTATGGACCTTTCTGCTAAAGCCCTCCCTTTGCATTTTGCTGCTCATAAGTCCCATAAATCAACAGTGTACAGTATACTCAAAGATGTACATCTTGTTTGACAACACGTGTTTGAGACATGCATACTCTTGTCCATGTTCTGATTGCTCAACTAATTGACCAATCAGAACAAGGTCCATTGTCATTAATTAAAAAGAACCATATTGCTTTATATTGCCATATTTGTCAAAAAAAATTATTTTGTTTTGAATTTATTTAATAATTTTTTGCTAGGGAGAGGGAACAAGTGACATGCTGTGGGATGTGATACGAGCAAAGTTCAATCAACTCTTCTGGAGGTCTCAACATTCCAATAAAATCAACCCATGGTAAGTTGCAACTATATATATTATCAATTGGTAAATCAACCATGATTTATTTTTCGCTGAACACTGCTCTCAAATAAGTGCAGTGGTGTTTACTTGATTGTTTACAATAATTTATTTTTTAGAGACTTCTTGATGCTATCTCTAAATTGAGTGGTAAATCTAATGTGTATTATACTTCATACAAAAAAGTACATTATATTTTGTGTAAAATGTATACAGTTGAACTTGTCGAATCCGAAGTGACTTAAATAAAATTTGACTTACAGATCATTACAGTAATTAATGGGAAACACAACAATTTGGCATGTAAAGTAAGATCGACTTAGAAATTATTCAAGTTAGGTCAACTTATGCAAGTTTAACTGCAGTACAAAAAAGTACATTATATTTTGTGTAAAATACTTAATACAAAACTAAATAAAATACTTATATCAAAAAAGTACATTATATTTAAACAACATAAACATTGTTGATTATTTATTTTTTTCATTGACTTTTTTGTAGGTATTTTAAACGATGTGAAGGGAGTTGGAGTAACAGCAAATGGACAGTGTTTTGGTACGGTATCAACGACCCTAAGCTCTCATATACTCTGGTTGACTATGCAGTCAGGTTAAAGACATCCTTCATTGAAGCTAATGATTCCTCCTCGATTCTACCACCCAAGATGGAATCAAGTTCAAACGTGTGATTGATCGACAAAAAATTGGGCAATATTTTCTCTAGTTTTATTATTTTTAATATTATTATTTAGATATTCTTTTTTTATGAAGTCTACAAAAAATTGGTAATGGTTAAACTATAATTGGTAGTATTTATTTAGTCACAAGTTTGGTTTCCCCTTACATATTTATGAAATGTTTTATGGTATTGGTTTTATGGTATTTCTTATGGTTTGATACTTTTACATATTTACACACTATTCCCAGTCTTTCTTCTAGGATACCAGCTTTGCCCTCTAATTTCCAGCATTTCATCTGAGTGCCTTATCCTAAATGTTCCTTTCTGGACTTGTCTTGGTTTCCAACCTTTTGTCAGTGGATTCTTCAACTGTGAAATTCCAAGCCTTCCCCCTAGGTTTCCAGGCTTTGGGTTACTGGCTACTGCTAGAATTTTATTATCAAAGTCCTGAGGCCTTAGGCTTGTGGTTAGTTACTTCCACAGTAGTGTTCCCCTACTGTTTAATTGAACTTAGTTGTATTTGGTCAGTGTGTGTGACTGGTGTGTGGCAAGTAAATGCACTAAAAACATTTAGCTGTTTAGCTGGAATTTTTTTCAGTGTTAGCTCAGGTTTAGTTTCATCATTTCTTCGTCCAAATGTTTGTAGAGTATTTAATACATATTATTTTTAGTAACACATTTTTAGTAACTGCTTGCCCTAAACTAGAGACTTGAATATTTTTTAATATGAATATTATACTGGACCTACTAATATAATTATATATATATGGAATATATTTTAGGTATGTATTATATAAATACTATGTAACATATATGACATGAAATTGTGGTTTTTTTTCCCAAATTTTTGAAGTGTATATATTGTACTTATTCAAGATTTATTTTCTATAGTGTATGTTTTTTAAATAGTTTTTACAACAAAGCTGAGAAGTTTTCCTGTTGTGAGTACAATAACCTGGGGTAAAAAAACTGGCAATTTTCTTTGATCGTAAATCACCCTATAAATTTCTAAAAAGTCAATGTATAAATGGTCAATGATTTAGAAAAAGTGGAAAAGTTGAAGACAGCAGCTGAATAAGCTAAGTATATTTATGATGAGGCTTTGTACTTGAAAATTGGAGTGGACTTTCAGAGGCCTAGCATTTCACTCTACGTAGTTACCATCATGGATTAAATGAACGATAACACTAAATTACTAACAAGCACAAAGAACACGAAATGTTTATATTAAAAAGAAGTCTAAGTCTTAAAAAGCTATTTCAGTGCTTACATATACAGTAATTACTGTAATTTGCAAGTTCGTATCTTTGTCTACCGGCGATATCCGCTGCGTGGTGCTCCATTTGTACCTAGCCAGCAGCTCAGGTTAGGCCCCTGAAAGTCCCCCAGTGAGTTGTGAGACGTTGGCGGCATGGACATACACCAGTTTTTTTGTCAAAGAAAATTTTATAATCTGGACAGAGGTTTATGTAGTATATATTTTATCATTTGGTAGGCATTTTAAAATCATCCTTTTTAATTTTACAATTTTATGATTACTTTTATTATTATTCAAGTTGGTTAACAAATTATTTCATTTTTTCATAAGCTATAAAAAGTTAAACCAAAACATTGGTAAAGTTAGATATTAATCATTTTTTTAAAGATGTACTGTCTGTCATGAGCTAAAAAGATTGAAAAATTCAATTCCATATTTGAACTCCTTAATTTGTATATTTAAGTATGTTATTAATTTGCAATTAAGAATTTTAATGAGAAAATTAACGGATAATTTAATAATACCTATGCTGTATTCTGTTGCATAGATTCTTAAATTGGCTGGTAATCAACTTAAGGATTTTTGTTGGATGGCATAAAGGGTAAAAGGTAGAAAGTATTTCTGGAACTATCTTGAAAACATTGATGTTGTTGAAAATCTATTATTTACATTCAGAACAAAGGAAGTTTACAAAATATGTATAAGAACAATTAAAGTAATGCTTCCCCTTTAATGAAATAAAGTTTTGATACATGTGCTAAAGATACAGTGACTACAATAAGATCTGAAGAACCTCAAGCATAATACAGTTATATTGAAAATAAACTTTGGTAATGTTAAATTGAATATTTAATGATATGTGGTAGTACTTAAAACCCCTCAAACATTTATTTAAACACTGAATTGCTCATTTGAAGACCTCAAGTAAGTTAATTTCCAATGCAGCAAAATTTTAAACAATATACACTAGTACCAAAATCACTAATATGTCTAAGAGGTCCAACTGCCCTGGTTTTGTATGCAGGTAATGAAACGTTAAAAATAGTACTACCACAATATAGGGGTACCTTTTACATTCTTTTGAAGGACGCCCTCTAGTTCGTGGTAGTAATTTCTTTTAGATAGGAACTGCATTCAAAGGAAACTCAGTCGGACATCTTGCATTCTATACTCTTTGTTTATACCAAGAATGGACGTTCCGTTAAGCTCCTTGGATATTGCTGCTGAAGTTCCACAAAAAAAAAAAACAAAAAAAAAAACAGCTTAAATGTACTCTGTTCTAATGGTTAGTTGTTAAATTTGATTGACACTCAAAAAAAAAAAATTATGTAAATTTATGGTTTACATAATAATGAATGTATACATGTTATGTGTTTTACACTGCCAATTGCATTGGTATTTAATACTTCAAAACCTTGCAATATAGATATTTTTTGTTGGGTATGGTGCTATTACAAGTGTAGAGAAATAATCTAAAACAATAAATAACCTTTTGACTAGTCTTCCCCATAAATATATTTGGTATGAATGTATGACAATGCATCAAAATATAATAGAGATTTCACAGCATATCATCAACCTGTCGGCTGTTCCGCTGAATGGTGCAAATGGTCTATACGCTACCTCATTTTGAACATACAAAATTTATGGAGAAATAAAAGGAACAATTATGTCCTCACTCAGTGTGGCAGTCTGGGGAAATGTTTCCCATTGGGCAAGCATATACCACATCATCGGATACCACTTGTGGACATCAGACTAAAAGTATTAATTTGCCGATTGAACAAAATTTGTCATTGCCATTTTCTCTGAGCACATCCTAAATGATAAAAAAAAAAACTTGTTCGACCCCTTGTTGGACCGAAAAGTTAGGCTTCTTTGACACATCTGATTTGTGGACCCCACCACTTTTTTGGCCTTATACAGTAATACTTACTTTTTGTTATTTTGTAACATGCAGCTGAACTTTTCTGTACAGCGTCTGAACATGTCACTGTAGAACCTCTCTATTATTTATTACATGGATAATGTTCTGATGGTAAAAGGAGGTTTATTAACAAACATCAATAAAGTTTGGTTTAGCGTTTTATATACATAGTGTGTCCTGTTCTTTTTTAATAGAATTGTGTGTTTTAAGCCGGGAAGATGCTGTATGGGGAAATTTACAGAATTAAATTTAACCGTTGAATATTTCTAACTCAGACTTCGTAAATACATTATAGTGTTTACTTGATTTTGACAGATCTAGGGAGTGGCCAAAGGGGCACTTGTGCCCTTGGTCACTGCCGAAATATCTAACAGTGTGAAATCATTTTAGCTGAGATTAAATGGATAAAACTCATTTTAAAACTTGGGGCTTCCAAGGGCAGAGGTCTCTTCCCCATATGGACCATATACAGTATTGGACTGACACCACAGATTTTATGGAAGAAAACTTCAGATGGTTGGAAATAACACTCCTTGTATGTAAAAAAAAAAAAAATCAATAATGTAATAGTACATTACAAACCAAATAATCAATAGCAGCTTAATCTTGTATCTTTAATGAAAAATGTTTTTGTGATATAAAAATAAATTGTCTGTCATATTTTAAAATTTAAGTTACACTATTATCAACATTGCATATGTTACAATTTTACTGTACACTAAATTTGATATAGCTGAGATTCCAAAATAAATTTGAACTCCACTGGTGATAATTAAAGATGATGATACATATTTGAAAAAAAATATGTCTCCTTAGGAATTCGAACCAAAGACCTTCAATTACTGTTTAGATACGCTACCAACTGAGCTATGAGGCCATGTGGTATACACCCCTTAGTGATTCGAACCCAAGACCTTCAATTACCGTTTAGATACGCTACCAACTGAGCTATGACGCCATGTGGTATACACCCTTGCATTTTCCCATTAGGACACATTCTTTTTCAAGGTACTGCATAGTATGCAATGAAGTAAATAACTTTATAATACAATTCAACATTGCACAAATTTCAAACATGAAGGTGTGGTACATAGCATTAACATGGCAGGGTCAACATCCACCTCAGCCACACCATAGGCACCCAAAATGGCACACTCCGATTGGCTCCTTCCACATATGGAGGTCCAGGGTTATTGATGGGATTGTGGATGCCCACTCCGCTGGAACTGCCACTGCATACTATTCAGCTAGCTTCAATATAGATTTGAAAGGGCCAGCAGCAGCTGGGACACATAGCCCAGTTGTCGACGAGTCTCGTAAAAAATCTGTCTCCGGAGGGGGGGGGGGGAATTAATGTTTTTCTGAACAAGCTTCGGCTGCTCTGTGTGTCATATTTGTGGATCTAGAGGTGCAACAACCTACATGTTTTCAACTCAGCTCCAATCATGGTCGTACTGAGGTGGATGTGGCTAATCAGAGGACCAAAAGGGCAATTTTGGGCCATCCTATACCACAGGGTTGTGGTATAGGATAGGTTGTTGGAGGGCCAAGTAAATTTTTTGATTTAACACGTAAGGGTACCACATCCAAGCTTTTACGTTTTCAATAGGTTTCAAAAACCTCAATGCACTGCTTTTATACCACTTTATGCTCAGTTTTAATACAGTACTGTTGATCAGTTTTGGGCTGTAAAAAACAAGGTCTCTAGCCAAATATGGTTGGCAGGCTGCACACATAGTAGGGGTTTTTAATTCATTGCCGAGGGCTGCACTTTGCCCATCTGTGCTATACAGCACAGATGGGCAATCCCCAAGAACACAACCAGGGATTTTATTCCAGGACCCTGACCAAGGTTCTACATGGTCCCTTGGTTCGAACTCCTTTTGGACCCCTTGCCAGCAAAATTCTGGAGCCATCCTCAGAATGGATGTGATGCTCTATTATGTGAAGAATTCATTTAGTCATTAAGCACAAGGTCTGAACCAGGGCTCTGGGATTAGAAGGCAAGCATCTTAAATACCAAACCACAGCTCTAATCCTGTTATAGTATTAAACATTTTTATCTATTGTATTTTAATTGTTATTTTACCTTGTGTTTCTGTATTGCCAGAGGAAAACAAATTTCCAGCTGTTTTATTGGACAATAAAAGTTATGTTATCATATTGAGTTATCTTGTACATAGTATATTTAATTTGCTTATTTTTCCAGGTTGATCTATTGGCTGCATACAGTATTCATTTTTGTTCATCATATTTCAATTTTTTTCTACAAAAGCCATCAAAGGCTATTATCTAAAACAACTGTTGATTGGTGAAGTGATTGGTGCAGTGATTGGTGCAACCTTACATCCTCTCGCTCACTGAATGGCAACAGCCAGTGTTATTTTTATGTTTCATTAAGTTTCATTCTACAGTCAATGCTACCAAATAATGAATAAACACTGGATTTGTCCTCTGGTGTGTATATATAATTGTAAAACAAATGAACATAATAGCTTTATTAGTGTGCATGAGAGAGACGGTCACTTCTTAAAGTTTGTAATTGGAGGAAACAGAGTTGCTAGTGGCGGAACAGATGGACTTTGTGACATCCGCGATGGCTGCCGTGAAGGGTTCTCCTTAGTAAAGTCTCCCATTCCCAATCGTTTCAACACTCTGTAAACAAAACCAAATCTTTTTTCATTTTAAATTTGCACCATCTTTTAGTCTAGGATTTAAACCCATCTTCAAATAGTAAGTTATTTTTGTTATTATATAGTGCCTTTCCATTAGGTTGTAGAAGCGGTTGGCGCATCGGTTGTGGCTTGGACTCCCAACCTCGAGGTCGGGGGTTCGAAACTCTCGCTGTGCAAATCGCTTGTGTCCTTGGGCAAGGCACTTTATCTACTGTTGCCTCTCCACCCAGGAGTACAAGTGGGTACCTGGTAGGTTTCAACACAACTGCGCTGATTACTAGCCGCAATATTATGGAATAATAATATAATTTAATTTAATAGTTTAATTTGGTGTTCAATGTGTTCCATATGTGTTTGATCCAATGACCGGGGTAGTAATGTGAAGGGCTTAGAGGCTTTGTTAAGGCATTAAGCGCTATATAACAATGACATATTATTATTATTATTACAAAGTGCTTTGTGTTCTTTGGCCATTGGGTTCACATGCTGAAGTGTTGCCCTCATATTGCCACAGTAGCAGGCAAGTGCCTTGCTCAAGGACACAAGCAAAGTCTCGAGGTTAGGAAACCAACCTTTCTGCTGTGCCAAACCGTTTTCATGCAATCAATTTGAGCCTGCACTTACGAACTTGCATAGATGGATGATTCATTTATATGTGAGCCACCCAAAAATATTGAGATGATTTATTATGACACTTACTCTCTTGCTCGTTGCCTTCTATAATTTACATCAAGATCAAGTGTCCGTGGTGTTGTGATGTATGCTGGGAAATGATCGATGTTTCCTATTGGCTGAAAGTCACAAATCATTCAATAAGATCATCCAGTTAAAACAAAGAATGAGCTATAAATCATGTATTTATTAGAACTTATATGATAAATGGTTAGACAATTATTTGCACACAAAATTTTAACAGATAATTTTTTATTGGTTAAGTCAAATGCTACAGAAACACAGCTTAAGAAGAAAATTCATCAATTTCTCTATGAATAATACTTTTTTTTAATTCTATTTTATTTCAAACATCATCCAGCACCTACAGTAAAGCCAATTACAAGGTGTATTAGATACATATAAAAAATACTATACAAGTGAATAATTAATTACAGTATAAACAATATTAAATTGGAAATTTTTAAAATTTTAAAAAGATATTGCATAGATAAACATCACAAAAAAGGATGAACAGAACATACGATACAATACAATCATTTTTAAATAACCGTTTTAAATTATTTTGTTTTTAAGAATGTACTGTATAAATTATTGTTTAATATACATATGACAAATGTATTTTCAGAAACAGATAGTATGAAATAAGTCAATTATCCCTCCCCATGTCATTTGACTGTCAGTATAGCTACCTCATTACTAATACACAAAGCCTTTTTCAAATTTGTAGCCAAGTCCTACATTAAACAGATAAAACCGACAGATAAACAGGGGATCATAAATAAAAAAAAAAAATAAAAAAACCAAGCAAGAAGAAATACTTAAAAGGAAAGCTGCTATTTTGGAATCAATTCAAATAATGAAATTGGCAGTGACAGTTAAAATGGGAAGGGGTGGACCGGCCCCTCATACCCCTGGATAATTATACACATAATGTGTATGCAGTGTACCTTCCATACGGGACCTCTGCTGCCTATAAGCGCAACACTTGTTCCAATTACATTGCTTGGTTTATCGGGTATTTTCAGATGCACACCGTAAGGTCCCATAGTTCGTCCATGATCCCGCCGTTGTTGTTGAGGCTTGATAAATATTAGCGTTTTGGTAATCGGTTTGATCATACTCAAACCAGTTTCTTCCTTGACAGCATCAAATCTTAAGATACAGAATTATAAGACATGGAATCAACTTGAGGGGGATGACAGCCTGCAGTGGCCTACACAATTACTGTAAGGACAAAGATGATGATGATGATGATGATGATGATGATGATGATGGTGGTGATGGTGGTGGTGATGGTGATGATGATAATACCTACAAATATGATCATTATAGGGTACTATATGATTATAATTAAATAATTATTAAATAAGTGGCAGGCCACCCACTGTGGAATGCAAATTGAAATAAAATAAAATTTAAAAAAATAAAATAAAAAATAATGTAGAAGATACTAAGTTGCGTTACTCCCAGATTCAAGAAATACCCTGGGTACACAGGCCATATAATACATGTATATATTCCTCTGGTAATGGTTTTTTAGGAGAAATTGATTATAAAATATCATAGCATGTCTAAGATCATTATAGTTTTACTAACTAATATAAGGGGGAAAATCATTGTGGTAATATACTGTATTCATTTCAAAATTTAAAAAAAAAAAATCTTACATGGCAAACATCTGTTCATACAGCTTTGTCCGTTGTACTTTAAGTTGTTCTTTCTTCTCCTGCCATTTCTTGATCGACTGCATAATTCAACAAATAATCATTAAAAATGTGTCTGAGGTCTGTGTGCTTATGTACTAACTTGTATGTGACAACTTGTATGCAAATTAATTTCACATATACAAACCAAACACCAACTAAACTCAGCTCTCGAAGCCTTAAAATGAAAGTTATTTTGGCATAAAAATCTTCATTTAACTTACTGGTTTTTTTCCCTAGAAAAGTGTAAAATATAATACAGCTTTCTATAAATTGCAATAAAGTACTGTACACAGAAAGGTCCACTGATTAATCTCAGGTAAGATAGTATAATATGATGATGATGACATAATTAATGTCGAAATATTGAATCCCGAAACGATGGCGTGCATTTCGATACTTGGAGTATGTATTATACTATCTTGTACTGTACACACTATCAATAAACAAAGTACCTGAGTTGAACATAAAATCAATTTAAAACAAAGTTATTGGGTAACAAAGACCTGAACATGATCAATTCAAAATGAATATAAAATATCTTTTAGGCCAAAAATATAGAAAAAAAAAATTAATTACAAAACAAAATACAGAAATAATGATAAAGATGTATATTATAAAAGTTGTACATACAAATTAAAAAGTTATATAAAAAAATATGTATATAAAGGTATAAATAAGTATATATAAAGTTAAATATTCAAATAGTATATGCATATAATAGAAAAATTGAATAATTTAGGGCGAGTCAAAATGCCGAGAGGTTAAGGCATGGGCACCGCAACCTATAACCATCATAACATTGGTGCTGGTTTAAACAGCACATTCACCTATGGTTCTGGTGGTGGAACAAATAATAATAAAGTTATAGATATAACGCAAAATGCTAAACAAGTCTTCTCGGATAAGGACTATAGACCGTAGGCCCATACACTGGGTTACCCTGGTGTGCTGGTCGACATAGACGAGAGTAGCTTGTACCAGCTAACCGGGTAGATCAGGCACCAAGAGACATTAGAAGAAAAGGTAGTTACTGTACAAGCTTGTCCACGCTTCGAATGCTTTGAGACTCTGGTGTAAATCCAACTATTATTATTATTAATATTATTATTATTATGAATGTTGTAGGCGTACTCACTTCCTGCATGCGTTTCTCCATCCTTGTAAGGAAGCCTTGAAGGTAACGCTCTTGCTCGCCGGTTGTCATTGAAAGTTTGTTCATCAGTTGCTCTATAAACACAAGAATATGGCATTTGAAATTATCCATGAAGGAACACCTACAGCAAAATATGATTACCTTAAATCTAATTTCTAACTACTGTACTTGCCAAATTATTTTACACAAATTTCTTCCAAAAATAATCAACGGCTAATTACATAATCCTGTTAATTGGCTTATATTGTTTCATCTTCTTTGACTTTGGGAGATAATTTTTAACTTTAATAATGTTTCTTTTCTTCTCATCTTAATGTCCATGCACAACACAGAGATGAGTGCCCTTATTATCTAATTTGTAAGTATAAAATTAGGTGGCAATGACAAGCCAAACCAGTTACTCCTTGCAAAAAAATTATTTTTAGTTATTAAACAGGGTCAGACAGTAAAATGAGAGCTATAAAATGGAGTTTAAACATACAGCTGTTCAAAGCAACAAAATGGCTGCCATAGATTCAGCCAATCAAAATACGCCTAAGAATTGATTTCAATGGTACCCTCAATTTAACATGAAAGTTTTGAGTACAGCTAAGTTACCCGTATGTTGACGCTCAAATGAGTACGATTTTGATTTTCATTCCTGAATAATCGGATACTCCACTTGGCCTCTTCGGCTAGGCTAGATTAATAATTTATTAATATTATTAATTGATTAATGAAATAATAGTTTAGTCAGAGGTGTTATGTTTGTATTGTATACTATATAAAAGCTCCATTGGATTGGATTTATTTGGTGTAAATACCAAGGATAACCCACGAAAGTCTGACTTATTTCCAGTGGGGTCCTTCTCATGGTTATTGGGCAGTACACCGGGAGACGATCCTCTACTCTTTTCCAAAGAGTGTACTGCATTCTTTAACGTGCACATGGACCATAATGCCCACGGGAACAACGTCTCATCCGAGAGACGTTGCGCTATCATAACTTGTATTTCAGCCCTCTAGCTTTGAAATACATGGAGAGCAGCGATGGGAATTGAACTGGGGACCAATAGATCTCCACAGCGCACACACAGTGGCTACCACCAGATTAGCCGACTGAGCTAAGCTGCTCTAGTGGTATTGTCTAATACAAATTAATGAGCTCTCACTCCTATATGCTAACCCAGGTGTGCATTCAATCAAAGTTCAATGTTGTGCAGTTGATGTTAATTGACAGATTGGGAAACATTTTGTCATTAACATTATTTCTGGTTTTATTAAATATTGCAATCACTATACCTTTCTGGTCCTGAAGTTTTCTGAATGTGATGTAACGCTCAAATAGTTGCCTTAGCCTCATCTCGGGTACTTCCATTGCTTGAGTTATGACATCAACAGTGATCTGTAAGATGACATATCCACATAACTATCATTAATGTACAAAATGCTATATATGCTCTGTTTGACACAGAAATTAATATATCATAAATAAGACCTAATCAAAATTTGTGAGTGCAAAATTTTTAAAACAGGTATATACAGTAGGAAGACAACACCCTACATCATCTCCCATGAGGCTAGGGTGTGCGGACGCACCCCCATGGCGGCAAATTAGTTCCAATAAGTGGGTTAAAATACTAAAATTGGCCATTTTAGTATTAAAGTTATCATTGGAATAAATATTTAGTTCCGCATTCTCAATTTTTGCACTCCCAAACCATTTTCCACCCCCCTCCCCCTGCATACCGAAAACTAGTCTATGCCCCTGTAATACCTATATATGCCATAAGGAATTTATGTCTACCTGTTTTTATAAAATAAATATTTTTCTTTAAGTATTTGTTGTTTTCAATTTCTGTACTATTAAACACTTTGAATACTCACTGTATGGAGCTCAAGTGATATTTTGTTCTCCTTCAAGGCATCTCCCAACATCTTCAAGTTTTTAAACTGGTCTTCTACCTTCAATTTCAAAGCACTAATATCTTCCTTCTTAACTGCCTAGGATAAGAAATCAAATGAAAATTGTTGTACGGGTTGTTGTACTTTAGCTTTTTGTTTAGAATTGCTTGACTATGACAATGGTACATGGAATTTAAATTGATAATTAGCTAGTTACCTGACTTGGCATAGCCTTATTGCTTTCCATTTGCATCACCAGCATCTGTTTATTACGCTCTTGTTCTGCTAAGTTGCCTCGCATCGAACGCAACTTGGAATCCCGCTGCTTCAGCTCTTTTTGGAAATCGGCTTGTCTGAAAAAGATATCAAACTATTTGTCAAATATTGAACCAGTCCAACAAGAATATCAACATAAGGATACAAACAATTAGTCAGTTAATCATTTGTAGCAATAAATACTTGGTCTCTATGCGCTTCATATTTTACAAGATAGCTTGGATGATGCCGGTGGTTATATGTATTTTTATTAATATATTTTTATATGGGTGGGTTAAAATTAAATAATAATAGTAACGATAATAATAATGGATTTCAAAACATTGCCTGTAGCTATTACTAAATTGGCACATATTTATTTGTTATTCTGGAAATGTTTGATGCTAAAAAGATGTTCCTCACTTAAGTGTGAATGGCTTATACAGTAATTAATATCAAACTATTTTAGGTGCTATTGGAAAATAGAATGCTAAGGTGAAGTTAGTTCCTTTAAATTAGTTTTTCATCAAATAACATTTCCTTTAGCTTCCAAATTTCAACAGTGCACCTCAAAACATGACAATAATTATTAATAATATAACCTGTGACCTACAATGATCTCATTTCTCTTTGAATACCACTACTGTGAAGGATTAGTTGCTTATGGCGATCCAACAGAGCCTTGTACTTCTCCTCCTAAAACAAAATTAAAGAAAATAACATTTTTTCACATTTCATTCCATAGAGTACCACAGTTGCGTCGTCACAACGTCAGGTGGCGCACTCTGTTGTCAACAGACGTTGGTTACCGTTCAATACACCTGAATGACTTCATAGGCTTTCTGGAACAGTCATTTTAAAATCTAATATTTTACCATCAAAATGTACTAAAAACACAAAAGCTCGCATTATATTAGTTATCGAAACCACTTTTAATCATTATTTAAAATTTACAAAGAAAAAGTAAGATACAACATCTTAATAATTACGTTAGAAATTCGGATCAATGGTTTGTCAGTGAGGAAAATGGCGTCAGGTTGAATGCTTCTTGCAACAATAGCAACGGAGTAGTATCACGTGGTATCGTGATGTGACACTGTAGTACTTTATATCACTCACTTATCAGCAAACATTTATATTCCTAATTGGGGACAAATGTAGATAAAATGTCTTGATGAATTTTATTTTAATAATATAATTTATCTATTGAACCATATTTTGAGTTGGTGGCCCTACAGTACAAATACAAGATACAAGTTTATTTTCATGCCATAAACCAAGCTGAGGCAAGTCAGTAAACTGGATCTGTAAAATATCTTGTTTACCATTGCTTGCAAACATATATGTTAATAAAAGGAATAAAAATTGTAGGAAATTATGAAAGAATATTGATTCCTGTATGAACGTTAATGTCCGTTTTTAATGAATGTTCATCATGGATGGATGAGATAATCTCTGATTGAAGAAGGTAGAAGTTTCAAATTAGCCATAATCATTTTAAGTTTAAATGAAAGCTATCAAAGGAACTCTTTATCTTATACAGAGTACTACACAGTGTTACGTCACGATACCACGCAATACTACTAGTCTCTATACTACACAAAATGAATTCAACCGGATGCCATTTTTCCACTGACAAACCATTGATCCGAATTTCTAACGCACTTATTAAAATGTTGTATTTTAGTTTTTCTTTGTAAATTTAAATTGATGATTAAATGTGTGTTCGATAACTAATATAATGCGAGCTTTTGTGTTTTTAGTACATTTTGATGGTAAACTATTAGGTTTTAAAATGCCTATTCCAGAAAGCCTATTCTAAACCATTAAGATTATGAAGTTAAGCAGGCGTAATAAATGGTAACCAACCTCTGGTTGACAACAAAGTGTGCCAAGTGGTGTTGTGACAACACGACTGTTTTAGTCTATAATATACTTATATGAATGGAAGTTATGAAAAAATGAGTACAATGTTGTACTTGTTTACCTGTATTCGTTTTGTTTCTGATATCAAGTATTCCAGACCATTAATCTCCTCTTGCATCTAAACAGCATAAAAATGTCAAACTAAACATTTTCACTCATTGACACAAAAAAAGGAATGAATACAGACAATACTGTGATTTGTGTAGCTAGGAAATACAACCATTTTTGGCATCGGCGGCCTCAATATTAACTAACTTCAGGCTTCCAGTTTACAGCACAATAAACATAAAAAGGGATTTCTGACACATAATCCAAAGTACTGTATGTGAATCTTTGTAGAGTGTGTGGTTTGGGAGACGTCTTGCCTGGTTGTAGAATATATCCTTATGATGTGTGGTTTTAAGGCTATTTCATCTTTTAGACCCATCGTCCATTCTAAACATTTTTTAATGCAAGGCGAGACTTTTTTTATTCCTTGTATCATACTTATTTTTTTAAAGATTATAGGACAAGGGCGGAATAAAAATAAAAATAAAATTTTGTTTTCTTATTTAGCAAATAGTTTTGCCAAAAACATCCAGATGGAGGAGAAAAAAAAAAAATTATTGATGAATATAAAATAGGATGGTTAAATGCTTCAAATTTATATAATTAGGAAGAAATATACATCTTATCTTTGGAGATTTCAAGGCAGCGGAGGGCGTAATAAAAATAAAGAAAAAATTTTTTTCCCTTTAATTTCCACTTTTTCGTGGCGGTGGGTGCGCTAATTGGCCAAAAATAAAATTTTATTTTTATTCAAAATCATTAATATTTGCAGTCGACAGATTCACTGAACAAGGTTTAAAAAAAGTCTCGCCTAAATTGCAGAAAAATTACTTTTCTATAACAATATTATTAGGCCTATAATCAGGAAATTTGCGCCTCTATTGGAAACATTTATCAGCTGCACTCTTGGTCATAACAGCCCTGTTGTGATCAGGTAGTTGATCTCTGGTGCTGATTTTGGCCATTCTGAGTGGTGCTCTGTTTCCTGCATGGCTGTTTCAGGAGAGAGATGCGTCATCTACAGTCTGATGATGTTCTTTTTAGTTAAGCTGATTTTTCTTAGTTGTTTTCATGTCTTCCAATTTTATTGTAATTTTTAAAATTTACCTTTATGTTTTTAGGATGCACCGCCCTTGTGGTTGTGTGCCACTGATTAAAAAATGCATATCCAAATAAATTATTATAATTTTATTAATATTACTTTTAACCAAAGAGTATAGAATAGCAAGAGGTCCACCTATCTCTATTTTGCATGAACACAGCACACAATGAAACAAAAAATGTAGTAATACCATAAGATGGGCCCCTAATTCAAATAGCTATATTCGAACATGCGTTGAGTAGATGCAGCACACGTTCGATATGAACGACTTTTACATGTATATCATTTCTCTTGAAGGATTCCCTCTAGTTCATGGTAGTAGATTTTCAAGGAATCTGTTTCAAGGTAGCCCTGACAATCGGACCTCTTGCCAATTTGTACTCTAATAATAATTCTTAAAATTATTATTATTGCTATTTTTATTTTCATCACATCATCATCATCATATCATCAGTATTACATCTTTATCACAATCTTACATCATCATCATCATCATCATCATCATCATCATCATCATCATCATCATCATCATCACCAAAAAATTGTGATCTTCATGATAGCCATCACCATCACATCATCTTTATCATTATCACTCTCATTTTAACAACTCTGTTTGATAATTTTTTTCCATTTTATATATTGCAAAGTAAGTAGCCACTCACCTTGTTGACTTTTTCATTAGCTTGAATATTTTCCTTTCTCAGTCGCTCTTTCTCCTCATCAGCGGTTCCATCATGCGCCGGTGATGATCCACGTTTAGGTGCTAAGGCTTCCTTCAACTCAATGCGCTTAAAAAGAGAAAGAATTTTTTGTTTGTAAATTCCTAAAGAACTGCAAGAGATCTGACTGTTGGGGTTTCGTTGGAACGCAATCCCTTCTCAAAAAAAGTACTATCACGAACTGGAGGGCATCCTTCAAAAGAACATAAAAGGCATTTGTAAATAGGCAGCCCCCTATCTTGTGGTAGTAATTTTTTTTAACATTCATTGCATGCATACATAATCAGGGCAGTCGGACCTTTTTGCAGTTCTACACTCTTTGATTTCTCTCTTAAAAAATTTGACTTTAAAAACTCTCATTTAAGTATTCGGCCGCTCTGTGGCAAAACAATGTAAATTGAAATTTTCACTTTTGGAGAAAAATAGAGTTAAAGTTTGCATGTTCGAAACTTTGCAATAAACTGTCGTACCCTTTTGAAATTTTACAGGATTGTGTATCAATAGACACTGTAATTATATGTGAAATTTTCATTAAAACCGTTTGCTTATTGCAAAGTTATTAGCAATAATTTACAGATAGGTTGTTTTGCCTTGGAAATGTATCAGGTTCGGTATTGTTGCAAGTAAGACATATTTTTGGAATTTATCCTGTTTGGGGCAATCATATGCATTAACAAGCTTGTTAAGATTATTGATATAAAAACACTAATAACCATTCGATTTTGCCTTACTAAACTCCATCAGCTCAAGAAAATATTTGAATACCATTCTGAGGCAAAACAACGTATCTTCATCCTAGATACGTTGTTTTACCCCGTAATCTTGTAGTTACGTGGTTTTGCCATTGAAAACCACTAGATTTTAAGATTTGTGGTGCTATATCCAAAACGAATCATTATTGAGATCTGAACTTTTCACATGTAATTCAGACGTGTTTAATATACTCCCAAATAATAATATCTCAAAATCGACAAAAATGTCAGTTACATTGTTTTGCCTTGGGATGGCCGTATTGTTTTTATTAATACAGTCACAAGAAATGTTGGTAATCTGAAAAGAATCCGTGTTCGACATGGTACAATCATAGTTATATAAAGCAGCCTATACTTTACTATTGAACAAGAACATATATTATTTTTTAAAGGAAATTAGATGGTTTAAGTAAAGATATTAAATTGTAAAAGTTATGGGTTTATTTACCTTGTTCATCAATGCTTGAGAAATCTTTATTTCTAATGATACAAGCACTGAAATCAAGAAAACGTTAACACATCCATAAGATTTTTGTTGCATTTAAACTTGCCAGCATGGTGTACTGTATTTCTTTTTTTCATTGTCTGTTGCCTGCACTAATTACATTCTATTATTTATTGGCTATTATTTTGGTTACTAAGTTTATATTCATCAAACGCATTTTCACAAGTTGCGCTGTATACTTTCTGATATATTGCCTACCTGATGCCTCATTTTACATACAATTCCTCATTTTACATACAATGTACGGTAATGCATTCCTTTCTAGGCCTAAAGTAGATGGTATTTGCTATTCTGTGGCTGAAACATCCGACTGTCATTGACTGAGAACACTGTCTGTTATTATAATTATATTCTAATAATGTATTGTCCATTGTTTTATGTTACTTACCGCATCGTCCAACATGCTACTTAATGAATTATATATTGCTACATACTACTTACAGTACATACTAATCCATTGTCTATTGCTACATGCTACTTACATTCTATGCAATGTCTATTGCTACATGCTACTTACATTCTATACACTGTCTATTGCTACATGCTACTTACATTCCAACTATTGCTACATGCTACTTACATTCCAACTATTGCTACATGCTACTTACATTTTAATTCATTGTCTATTACTACATGCTACTTACATTCTAATGCATTGTCTATTGCTACATGCTACATACATTCTATACACTGTCTATTGCTACATGCTACTTACATTCCAACTATTGCTACATGCTACTTACATTCTAATTCATTGTCTATTACTACATGCTACTTACATTCTATGCAATGTCTATTGCTACATGCTACTTACATTCTAATTCATTGTCTATTACTACATGCTACTTACATTCTAATTCATTGTCTATTACTACATGCTACTTACCTTCTAATGCATTGTCTATATTGCTACATGCTACTTACATTTTAATGCACTGTCTATTGCTACATGCTACTTACATTCTAGCAATTGTCTATTGCCACATCTTATATTCAAATGCATTTTCTATTGCTACATGCTACTTACATTCTAATGCATTTCCTGACATCATATTTAGCTTGATTTTTGTGTCTGTTGGCTTCTGAAATTAAATCATTTCATAAATTTTAGGGAGTTGTACTTTCAGTGTATCTTCTCGAATTATAATATGAGACAGTTGCGGAGATACTTACTTCATCAACTGGTAGATTGTGTTGCAATTTCACTTCGTGTGCCAAATCCAGCAGACCTTGTCAAATATTGAAAATCATGAAGTGTTAGATGACCATTTGCAATCCACACAAAAAAATATATCTATTATAAAACGAACAGGCTTACATACAACTATAAGTTTACTGTTTCAATATACACTGTTTGGTAAACAGAAAGGCTAATTCATGTTAGCGGATTCAGAGGAGAAAACAATGAACATGTAACTTCTTCCCCTTCTTATGAATGTTTCAATTACACTTTTGGTTTCCAGTTCAATTTTCATTGTTGCTATCCTTGTGTTTTAGCTGGAGGACTGAAATGCTTGTTACAACAGCACACCATCTTTCAGATGATGTTTATGCCATTGGTCCCACATGCATTATGGCCCAAGTGCACGAAACCCTTTTTTGAAAAGAGTAGGGAATTGTCTCCCAGTGTACTGCCTAATCACCACCAGAAGGACTCCACTGAAAGTTATGTCTTCTTCAAACTTTTGTGGGTTACCTTCATCTGAATAGGTCCATCCATCTATCCATTTTTAAACAGAAATCAATTGACAGGTAAAAAAAAAAAATGTTACCTTCTTTTTCAAAAATATTGACTAAGCTGTCTTTGAAATGGTTGATTGCACGCAGTAGGTGTAAGCTAACACGATGAATGCCTGCCAGTTGCACCTTCATATCCTGTTCTTGCTTCCTTAATGTAGCATCACATCTTGAAATTAAAAAGTATACTGGTTACACAATCATGCTAATCAATTTTATGTATCATTGATAGCTTTAGAAAAAGTTAAAATGTACACCCCAGCCTTTGCCAAAAACTGTGGTGTATCACATGAGTGAGAGTAACCCCAATTTATGCCTTAACGTGCCACCAAACAGGCATAATCCTAAAACTTCGTCAAAATATTAAAATAAATATTGGATATTGTTTTTAAAATTATTAATCAACCACCTCCTGTATAAACTATACTTTCACATGGCAGCGGTCTCACTTTTCCCAAAAATCGGTTATGCCTTCTGCACTTCCGCATGCAAGAATCTCCCGGAAAATAACCCATCTCCTGCAGGTTCACGTGTATTTGCATACTTTACTACTTTATTATCAATTGTTTCCCTGCTGTCAGTGTGAATGGGAAATCACCATACATAGCAAAATACAATTACATTGTTAAGAAAGCTCATTTTAACAGATCTCCTGTATCCTGATTCTTCCCAATTGGGACCTCTGATATGGAAAGATTTTGAACTTCAGTAGGGAAATATTTGTAAATCTATGATTAGCAAGTTATTATAAATATCTTTGAGCCAGCCCTTCACTGGCTACCATACAATTCCTAGGAGTAAACATGTGTTTACTACTGTAAGAAACAGAAAAAGTGTGCTGTTTTACAGGATTCTGACCGAGTACTCCTGCAAATGGAAGACACAAACTCATTCCCTACTGAAGTTAATTCTTAACCATGTCAGGCGTCCCAAATGGGAAGAATCAAGATGAGAGAGAGCAGCTTAGCTCAGTCAGCTGAACTGGTGGTAGCCACTGTGTGTGCGCTGAACTGTGGAGATCTCTAGGTCCCCGGTTCAATTCCCATCGCTGCTCTCTATGTGTTTCAGCTGGAGGGCTAAAATACAAGTTATGATAGCGCACCGTCTTTCGGATGAGACGTTTTAAGCTGTTGGTTCTGTGTGCAATATAGCCCATGTGCAAGTAAAAGAACGCCGTACACTCATCGGTAAGGTAGGAGATTGTCTCCAAGTGTGCTGTCAAATTCACCAACAGAAGGACCCCACTGGAAACAAGTCTTCGGACTTTGTGGGTTATCCTTGGTGTGATTCTCACCAAATATACTCCTATCCTCCGATATTAAAAACATATAAAACTGAAGAGCCATCTTGGTAATACAAAAATTATAACATACCTCTGCTTCTCCTTACTCAAATGGTCTTGAAGTTTATGTATTTCCAACTCATACTCGGCTTTTATACGCGACACCATGTGACGGTAGTCAGTCGGGGAATTTGGAGCTGCTGCCGTTTCAATTGGTGATGGCAAGGCAGCAGCAACTGAACGTTTCTTTAACTCTGCAGTTAGCTCCGTTACTTTCAGTTCCTAAATAAAAAAAGTCAAAACTTCCTTATCATACTAAAAATTATATTTGATACATTTTGCAGTATATTACTTTCAAAAACAAATGTCAATAGGGTTAAGAATGTTCTACTAATAAAGTTTTAATAATAAAACAATAATAAACATTATATAAGTGATAATATTTTCATCAACAACAACAACAGGAATAATAACAATAAAATAAAATAATATATAATTTTAGAATATATAAATAACACTACTGTTAAAAATATGGATTACTGACTGTGTCATAATATTAATGCAAACTAGTAACAAAAACAAATATAATATATTTATATAATAATATTTATATATACATAAATTTATGAATTTGAATCATTATTATGTTTTAGAAAAGTATATTTTATCACCAAATTGCTGAAATTTAAATGACAAAAGCTTGTTCTTACAAGAACACTTATCATGTCAACCTTGGTCTGCAATTCACTTTGTAATTTGCGAATATCTTCCTCCAATTTATCAATCTATGAACAAAAACAAAAATTAAATGAAATATACTTTTACTTGCCCTCTATCATATTTGAATAAACATGGTATTCTTTATTATTACTAGCAAATAAAACCCTTAGTAATTTATATTTTAAGATGGTTCATGTATATAGGTTGGAGGCTGCAGGGAGTGTGGACAACCCCTTCCCAGCAGGAAAATAGTTGCACTAAGTGGTTTAAAATACTATAAGTGATTATTAAGTTTTCATTAGAATAGAGATTTTGTTCCGCAATCTCAATTTTCGCAACACCATCCCCCCTCTCCAGGCCGAAACCAACCAACAGGACAACTTGTTTGTATTGTAACAGCAGAACTATATTCTATGTTGTTTATGAAACAATGACAGTAAAAGATGAACAAAACTGTCCAGGAGAGTGTAAATATCTTTATTATTTGGTTTATCGAGTCTTCTTCAAGAATCTGTAGCTCCCTCCGCAACAATAGGGCATTGGCTAGTTACACCGGCAGTAAAGCAATTTAACGATTGGTGGTTTTCTCGGGTGCCAAAACCTCATGCATCAATGAATAAACAACAGTAAACTTAATAATTACAAAAAAATATTATTAAAGGAAATAGTTACTTCAGCTCTGTAGTCATTGATGCGTTGCGTGTACTGCTCACGTAATGACTCCTGTCGACTGTTTTTTGCCTCGGTGTCCTGAACTGTTATGTTCAACTGTTTCTCATACTCGTGTTGCTTGTCTAAAAAAGATATTTTAAAGATCTTAGACAGCCAAAAATATATGCAAGATTTTATATAAATATAGTCCTGCTGAATATGATTATATTAATAATGTAACATAGTTGGATTTATATAGCACTTTATACTGAAGTCTGAGAGCGCACGAGGTGATTCACTATGCAGTAGATTTATTTATTTTTTAAACAATGGAATGATCTATTTCTAACACCGCACTAACCTAATGCATTATCTAATTGCCTCTCTAAGTTTTCTATGACTACTTTCAACTTCTCAATGGTATCCTAAAAAGTAAACAGAACAGAAAATCATATTGAATGAAATAATATTTTACCTCTTTCTACAGTAAATACATTTATTGGTTAAATTCAAGTAGGTTGAATGATTGGTTGTCTTGGGGTTTAGTGCATTTTTGTTGACATTCTGTTTGTAAATATGTATCTCCAAGACCTACACCATGCAAATTACACTCACCTCATGTTCTTGGATAACGGCACGTAGTTCTTCAATCTCTTTTGTCATTGTTGCAATAATTTGGGACATTCTATCTTCAAAGATTCTCAACTCTTCTGCTGCTTTTTTATCTACAGCAGAATGAAGACAGCGATGTAAAATTGTTTTAATAAATTATATGATTGCTCTGGCCATCATCAGGAGAATGAGAAAAGTGAGTTCTGGTGTTGGTCTCAAATAAAGATGGTGATAGTCTGTGATCCACTGTTATCCACTATATCATGCTATGCTGCTATTTTCCCCATTTACAATGTTAAACCAAAAACTTTTAATGATTTGGTGATGGTTTCTGCCTGAAAAATGCCCGAAATCATAACTTTTAAAGATTGATTTCTCAATTACTGTTCTTTAAACAGCTGTATGTTTAAACTCCTGTAACTTCATAATAAAATGTCAGATTTAATTGATTCTTTTACCATTTTATATCTCTCGTTTTATTTTTTAACCCTGTATTAATAACTAAAAATTGATTTTTGCGACGAGTGACTGGTTTGGTTTTTCTTTGCCATATATTATTACACATGGTGTACCAGAAGTTTAATTAATTTGTTATGATAATATTAATATCATAATATTTAAAAAATTTGCAGGATTTTTTTGTTATTGTTTTTCTTTTGTTTGTAAAATTTCTAATGATCACCATTAAAAATGTAAACAGTATCTAAATAAACTTTTAATATCAAAAACATAAGTACTTGTAGGTATGGATATTCAAGGGGACATGTATAAATGTATGGTTCACCATATAAATAATTTTTCAGATTTACACTTAAAGAATACAGAAAGCTGTTTGTGCAAGCTCAGTGGAATCCTGGATAGCAAGGTATGTATTACAAGAGCAATATCTCTAAAGTCAAGCACTCACTGTGTTGTACAACCGTCGCACAACGAATCCACCTGTGCCTCCGATGAGCGATAGACGACGTAACGCAGTCTGGTGATTGTCAGTGGCAGTCTGAACAGATCCTCATTAAAAAAGCAATCCGTTGGTTCCGCGCCATCGCGTGCGTCCGTCGTCACGTTGCCGTCACTTATAGTGAGTACCCAGCTTTGCATACAATAAAAGTCTTACCTTTCTGATCGTTAGCCTTTTCCCCCTCATTTAGTAACTGTTTCTCCTTTTCTTGTGCCTTTTTTAAAGCTGCAAGGACTTTTTCGTAACTTTCCTTTAATTCCTTTAATTTTTGCTTCAGTTCAGCCTGTAAAAAAATGAAACAGTCCAAGTATATCAAGCGGATTATTTCGGGAAAGTATGGTTTAATGGAAGTAACAGATGGTTCGCCCACATCCAAACGCCACCCCATCCCAACCAAAGAAATATAAATAAAATAAATAAAATGAAGCCAAATGTGGTATACCTTGAAGAGAAACTCATATTGTTCCTCTGAGAGAAAAGAAATATTTATCGTCATATAAAACATATAAAATAAAGTCATGAGGCAGACTCTATTCCCCTGACACTATCTAGTTAAATTAGATTTCAATATATACCATATACATCATTCCATTATTATAAAAAATGCAAATACTTCCGAATTTCAATGAGCAATATTGATGAGTTGTCAAGAAAGAAATTTATTAGCTATATCCCTCAATATATGTAAATAATGTATCTATTATACATTTGTGTATCTGTAACAGCAATAAAATATTAGAGTAAATGTAAATGCAATCTTGTCAGCCAATAGGCTGATATATATGGAGTTACAATTATTATGTATTTTAATCTTTTGTACTGTACTTTCATGTTGAGAGAAATTGTGTTATAGCATATTTAGATAGGCCATCACCTCCCACACGCTTTGATCTAAATAGCAAGGTTTTCAGATATTTGGGCTCACATTTTTTTCTATCATCCAAAATTAATATTATTAATATAAAAGTATTTATATATACATATACATATATCTATATAAAAATGTCTACTTGCAAAAACTTAATACATACATAAATGCAAGCCCAAGTGCCTCCCTCTTTACAAACTTACAAAATTTCTCAAAGTGGGCTTTTATTTCAAAACTTTTTTCTGTCACACTGAAGCTATTACACAAATACAATTGCTTACAATCTTCTGATTTTGTTTCTCAGTGAACTTCTCCATCGACTCCAGCCGTAGTGTCTTCTTCTTTAGTTCTTCATCAGCTCGCTCAGTTGCTTTATTGAGATGGTTAACATTGACCTTAAATAGATTTTTTTATGAAATGTTAATCCATTGACACTCGTAATTTTTGAAGACTTCTGAATGAATGGTAAATAAATTATTTCTCCATTAATTAAATTGTTTCTTCATTATGATTAGAATTAGTAGTATTATGGATAATTCATGTTATGCTTTTTAGAAATATGTTGTTATTGGTTCTGCAAATCAATTTGTTTCATACTTCAAGCTCCAAAATGTTTTGACTAAGAACACAGTTCTCTTGGTTTCGTCTCTCCATTGCAACACACATGAAATTGAACTGCTTTAAAGCATTCCGACACACTGAAATAAAAAAAAAACCATGTTAAAATAAAAATGCCTGTCAGTTTAAAGCATACCATTTGTCAATATTTTTCATGGTCAATGGACACTTTTTTTCTGACCATGTGACCTGGCCATCTGACCTGTTACCCTACTTACTATTTCTGTCGTTATTTGTCTTGGCCATTCGCCCCGCCTCTTCTAACGCTTTCTTAACTTCAACTGACGCAGCTTTCCAATTAGCAGCATCAGCCATCAACGCTTTTTCTAAAATAAAATCAATAACATTAAGAAATATTTATATTGCAATTAAAAACTAATTAATCAAGTGTGACAAATATCAAATTCTAATTAATTTATTTAAAAATAAACTCCACAGGTGGTCAAAGTGCGGCCCTACAGCAATTTTTTGCGGTCTGCGAAAATGAATTAAAAGCCCTATGTAAAAAGCAACATTAAAACTGAGAATAAAGTAATGTAAAAGCAGTGCTTGGAGGTTTTGGGAAGCACACTGGAAACATCAAAGTTTGGATGCAGCCCTTTGTGTTAAATCAAAAATTCACTTTGGCCCTCCGACCAATTTTTATGCCCACCCCTGCTTTACTCTAATATAAACCATCATTGGTAAGATTCTAATTACTTTTTTTCATTTACCACATCATTTCATCATCATTATCATTATTATTATTAATTTCATGATAAACATCATTATCCTTACTATTATTATTATTATTATTTTAAGTATTATCTTTATGATCATTCCATATTATTATTACTATTATTATTATTATTATAATTATCATTATTATTATTATACAGTAATTAATATTATTATTTATTCCAAAAAAATATATCTTGCAATTCAAAACAGTGCTTTAGTTTTCTGCTAAATTTCGTTTTTTTAAATCTTGATTTCAGATGCTGGGGTGACCGTGACATTTGTAAAGAGCAGAAACAGAGATTGCTCTCTGCTTCACCGCCTAAATCCACATTGGTTCAACTTACCACTATTTTGACTTAACAGTTGGGCACTGACAATTTTCTGACAAACGGTCCAAGGTCCCCGATAGACAGTAAAAAGTTCTGAGAGGAATTTTCTTGACAGGGGTCCCAATTCACCTCAGCCCATGTTTGGAGCAAATCTTTGAAACAGGCACTTATAAATGCCTGGAAATAGTAAAAATGGTTTTTAATAGCAGTGATCCCCTTGCCTATGTGACCTACCATTTAATGGGTCCTTATTATCCTTAGCCCTTGACCTGACCGCGTTTCTTCTACGCGTTGTCGCACTGACCGCCTCTGTCAGATCTACAGTTTCTGGTTCAACCCTAGGAATACATCAAAATTAGACAAACCCTGATCATAATCAATTCAAAATCTTAAGTCAGAAATTACAATTTATCATTACAGCAATGATGGTTACAAATTTCATACCTATCATGAATTTATTTATGTTTTTCTTTTCTTTTTCAACAATGTTATCTTTTAAAATACAATATGTATTTATTTACTCAAATATTTACAGCTTTCTAATAGATGGGCTGATCAGGCAAGAAACATCACAAAAAAAAACAGACAAGAAACATCACAAAAAATCAATTTCACAAGAAACAGATATATTTATCTTCAGTATGATTAATGTAAAAACTGAAAGGGACAATGTAAAAACAGAAAACAAGGAATATAATAATCAATCACAATCAATAATAATAAATTATAATAGCAGCCAATTGAAAATGAATTGCAATATTAAGTATAATAAGCTTGGAATTTTTTTTATATAATTTTCTTTAATTTTACAAATTTTACAATTGATCACAAGTTGATAAGTTGCTAACTGTTAGAATGTGTTAATTTTGTTACTTGTTACTTGTATAGGGCCTTTCTTTTCAGTTACGAAGTGCTGTAAGCGACTCTCCACAATAAATCAAAAACATCTCCCCAGAGTAAAGCTTGCAGGGGCAGATCCAGATGTCCAGCGCCTGTCTCTTATACACATCTAGATGTGTATAAGAGACAGGCATAGAACCAAACCCATGCAAATTGAGCTAACTTGACTAATGCAATTAAGCAGTAGAAAAATAAGAAAACAAACAAAACAATAAACAAATACGATTGAGAAAGGTGAGAGAACTATTGAAAAAGGTGTTTTAAGATGGCCTTTGAACTGCCTAACCGAAGCACAAGATCTGAGAGAATTAGGCAGACCATTCCAAATCGTCACAGTATGTGTGTAGATCATGTCTCAAATGTGTAGAAATAACTTGAAGGACGATTTAACGAATTTAATATAGCATCTCTTGTAATAATTGATGTAAATTATAGACATCATACATGTCAGAGTTTAAAAACTTTTATTGGCAAAACTCAATAAAACATACATGTTAAATACTTTATTATTATATTTTATTTATGATATAAATATATTTTTGGAACTTCAAAGAGTAAAACACAATTATACAGGGTATGAATTACAGTATTCTATCAATTATATTTTCTTAATTATATAAACTTAATTTTACTTACTCTTCATGTTCCATCGTGGCTAGTTCATTCATAGTCTCAAACATTTCTCTGCTAAGTACTTTGAACTTCTCTACAATTTTCTTGACATGTTTCTTATGGTCGTTCACAGCAACACTGCACGAAAATTTAAAGAGGGTCAAAGTGTGCGGCATCCACAAACTACCACAACATTATGGTAATGGCTGTGGGAATTCTCAATCCTCGGACCACGTCTAAAAAACGGACTGTGGGCTTGCATTTACTCAAAAATAAACGATGTGTGAATTTGTTATGTAAATAGTCTGATTTTCTCATGAATCAATCAAAGATATTTAATTTTTTTTATTCCCATTCATTTATGAAATTTGCTCACATCAGCTCTAACTGTGGTGGGGCCGCTTGTTAATGTCGATTGACCTTTGATATGGGCATGCACAGTTGAAACTACAAAGTAGATTATTTCAAAATACTGTACCTATAATTTCTTAATCACTTGAGATAAACATATTTTTAAAATGTACTGTATATTCTTGCATATAAGGCGATCCGTGTATAAGACGAACCCCGAGTTTGACAAGATTTTCGATACCATCCACTGGGACCAAGCCTGCATTTAGCATTCTAATTACCATATTAAGTCGAAGGTCAGGCTTCATTTCTCTAGTAAATTTGCGCATTACAGATGAATCACACATAAGCCAAACATGATTTTAAAAATCAAAAAGTTTGAATGTTTTCCGTATAAAGATGACCCGCTGTTTTCGATCGCAATTTGCTATTTAAAGACTTGTCTTATATGTCAGAATATACAGTAGTATATTACTTCTTACATAATACTTCTTTCCATTAATGTTACTTCATTATTCTTCTTTATTATTTCTTCATCACTAACGATTATTTTTTCCTGCAAAAATATTTTTAAAAAAATCAAACAATTTTAATACATTATCATATGAATGAAAAAATATATATTAAAGTAACAATAATAATAATAATAATAATTATTATTATTATTATATAATAATGATGATGATAATGATTATAATTTATAATAATAATAATAATTATTATTATTATTATTATTATTATATAATAATAATGATGATGATAATGATTATAATTTATAACACACCTAAATATATCTTTGTCATTTGATTGGTGGATTTTGTATCATGTGACATTGGCTACTGACACCATTTCGTCACTTATCATGAAAATTTAGTTCCATCTGTGAATTTTATGTTTCCTTATACAATGTTTTCATTGGTTCAAAGAATATGAACTGTTCCATTCAGAAGAAAGGTAGACCATATTTTTTTTTCACTTTGCTCTGTCTTGTTAAATGGAAGTCAATCTTTCAACTCATGAACATATCCTTCCCATTGCACTCATAAACAATCATTATTTGTATAATGAATGCGCTGCTATCCACAGCATTTATTTTGTCCAATATACATTAAAAATACATAGAAATTGTTTTTTGTACACTACAGATTCTTTTAAGAGAGTACTGTACGAAACATCAAGACAACACAAAAACATCATTACGGGAAAATAATAAATAATAAATAAATAAATAATTATACAGTAGTTCCTCAGGTATAGGCCAACCTTGGGTATAATAAGCCCATCCCCTACTTTATTCCCAATTTTATGTAGTAGCCTTTCCTTGGGCAAAAGCCCAGGATGGGACTTTTACATACGGCCTGCGTATTGTTCGGTATTCAGGTACAGGGCAGAGGTATGACTCTATGGAGTGACTGTTCTAGTTATTATTGTCATTATATTGATGTAGTATCTAAAAGACTATCAAAATGAATGGAACAGATAGACAATTACCACAGTTGTCTGTACATCATACATCCAGTCACTAAACTCATCTATCAGCATTTCTCGACGTAGACAGGTCTGACCATACTCGTGGATAGTGTCCAAGATTGTACGCTTATGTAACATCTGAATTTTTAGAAAAAATGCAGATTAATATTATGCTCTCACTTCATTTATTAGTGTATCATCATTACCATCATCAAAATACTTGTGATTGAAGACCTGGGTCACTATACTTTGATTGGTTTTGTCACAATCATCACCCCGGAGATTCAACCACTAATGTAACATTAACCACTGTTGTAACAAAAATCAACTACTGTTGTAACATTAACCACTATTGTAACAGAAATCAACCACTGTTGCAATAATTCAGTAACCATTGTTACAACGATGTAACCACTGTTGTGTCGTTTAATTTTTAATAGTTATTTGATAGGCATCAAGCTACCGTAATATGACTTGTATGTTTTTTAATGTCGAAACTAACTTCCAAACCAAATATTTTTGAATAAAACAACGAGAAACAAAGAGTAAGCAATGTACTTATTTTCAAATCCGTTTTGCATTTTATATTATAAAAAAAAAATTAACGTATTACAGTACACTACTATCCTCCCATCATGGCGAAAAGGTTTTTTATAATCCTTGTGATTGTGATTTTTAAAAAACAAAATTACAAATAAGAATAATGTCTTACTGTACATTGTAAGGTCACCAATTTGTGACATTATACTACGATAAATTAAGAAAGCACAATGTCACCGGGAACGTCACAGTACAAGCTTTTAATTCAAAGTGAAGTTATAAATTTTGGAATTTTTGCCTGAAAAATTCCCCGATCAAGATGTATTCCAAGCATCATGAGTATATTCAAACGAGCATTTTTCACAGTAGAACGAGTAGAACGTAAACCATTTTAATTAGTCCCATTGAACAGGGGCGGATCCAGATTTTTTCAAACGGGGGGAGGGACATTTGAATTCTCTACTGACGGGGCTTCCCCTATGAGGGGCTATAGCACCCCAGCCCCCCTCTGGCGCCACCACTGCCCCAGTCTTGAAGTTTTCCACCCAGTCTTAAGCTAATTTCATGGCTGCACCCTCCACCCACCTTTATTATCCCCTTTGCCCATCCTTAAAATCCACTCTTATTATTTAAAGTTCACCCAACCTCAAAATGTCCATCACCAGAGAAACACAAAACCTACTGTGTATTTTTTTATTAACATACTTCTTCTCGTTTCTGTTTTGTGTTGAATCCGGGTGGTCTCCTCTGACGAAGTTCCTCCATTGCAATCTGTGAAATCAAATAACAATATAATGAAGCTGCTTTAATCCTTATGGGACACTAAGGCCTACTCTCCATACAGATCAGTGGGAATGAGCTAAGGTATAGTCGAAACCAAATGCTCTACCAATCTTTCTTTCTTTGGCTACTTTTCAATGTTGTGGGGGATTGTCAGTCCCCCTGACAACGAGTATGTTTACCTTCCCAGCGTTTGCCAGTACCCACATCTACTTTTGGGTAGAGAGAGGAAAAACGCAAATAACGTGTTTTGCCCAGGGCAGCCAATAGGAGAAAATTGTAACTCTTGGGTAGAGAGAGGAAAAACGTTGATAACGTGTTTTGCCCAGGGCAGGCACCAATAGGAGAAAATTGTAACTCTTGGGTAGAGAGAGGAAAAACGTTGATAACGTGTTTTGCCCAGGGCTGCCAAGAGGGGAAAATTGTAACAGGGGCAAGGGTTGGTGTGGTTCCCCAAGTTACAAGCGCGAAGTGCGAGAAAGATTGTGCCAAAGGGAAAACAATTGTTTTGTTTTTTTTTCTGTCAATCTGGAGGGGCCTTTAAAAATATATTGAAAAAAAAAACAATGCTACCTGCAATTTCTATGGGCCCCTGATAAGCTTGGGCCCCAAGGATCTTTCCCCCTGCACCCTCTCGGTGGCACTGGTCTTGCCAACCTCTAGGTCGGAAGACCGAGCCACAACCATTGTGATAATATACAGTAAAGCCAAATGTTGTTACAGATTAAATAATTGAAATTATGACTCACTTCAGATGGTGTGGCAAGAATGTTGGTATTGATACCATAATGAGCAAGAGCCTGAAAGACAAAAATTAACATAAATATAAAAAAATGAATCATATTATCACCATCAAATATCAGATCATCATAAATGTCATCATCACCATCATCAATTACTGTCATCTTTGTCATTATCAAACATCAATCATCATCATCATTGTTCTTCCTACTCATCATGATGTTCATCATATTACCAACTCCATCATCATCTTATCTTTTAATCATCATATCATCATCTTAACGTTCATCACCATCATATTCAACTAATTATCAACACCACCATATTATTATCACCATCACTACATCATAATTGTTGTCATCATTACACATACCATTATCATCATCACCAGCATCATTATCATCATCTTTCATCAAAATCAAATTTTATCCAGGGCCGGCGAACGTTTTTCAAAGTGGGGGAGGCCCCACTTATAAGCAGGCGCGTAACAGGGGTCTTGGGATGGGGGGGGGGGGCGGCAAAGGTAATAATTTTCCCGGTTAGTAATTTATGACTTCATCTAGATGCTTGGTGTGATACCCCACCACACACCACCCAGGGCTTAATTTATTATTAATATAGGCCACACACGTGTGTTTGAAACTAAATATAAGCATTTTCATCGTGGTTTTATTTATTACAATCATAGGCCTATTCTTTCACCATCGTAACACATTGAGACCCTTCTTTTAGGTAAAACGATTATCTCAAATTCTCTTTCTTGGGTTTGGGACTATTATGTTTTAAAATAACTTGGAAGGCAAAGGAGGGCAAGCACAAGCTGTAAGTCAAAGAAATGCGTGCGCAGCGCGCGAAAAATTTTTGTGTTTTTAATTCTAATTTTGTCGGAATTGATCAAAACTCCCTAAAATGTGCAATTTTTAAAGGAAATTGGCCTACCTCAACAAGAAATGCTCCTATGTTATATATGGCCACACTGGTTTTTTAAACTGAATATAAGCATTTTCCTTATGGCTTTATTTATTACAAACATATTCTTTCAACATCATTACACATTGAGGCCCTTCTTTTAGGTAAAACGATCTATCTTAAATTTTCTTTCTTGAGTTTGGGACTATGTGTTATAACTTAAAGGCAAAGGAGAGCAAGCAGAAAAAAAATTGTGTTTTTTTAATTCTAATTTCATCGGAATTGATCAAAACTCCCTAAAATGTGTAATTTTTAGAGGAAATTGGCCTACCTCAACAAGAAATGCTCCTATGTTAAATATGGCCACACTGGTTTTTTAAACTGAATATAAGCATTTTCCTTATGGCTTTATTTATTACAAACATATTCTTTCAACATCATTACACATTGAGGCCCTTCTTTTAGGTAAAACGATCTATCTTAAATTTTCTTTCTTGAGTTTGGGACTATGTGTTATAACTTAGAAGGCAAAGGAAAGCAAGCAGAAGCTTTAACATCAAAAAATGCATGCGAAGTGCGCGAAAAATTTTTGTTTTTTTAATTCTAATTTCGTCAGAATTGATCAAAAACTGTGCAATTTTTTAGAGGAAACTGGCCTACCTCAACAAAATATGCGATTTAAAATTTGAGATTTTCAGGCACTTTCCCGGGTGAAAAGGGCATTCAATGGGGAAAGATTTTCCACAGATAGATATTTTCTCCTTGTCATTAAAAAATACTTGTCCACCATTTAGAAATCAACATTTTCCGAACCTCCCTTTCTCTGGGTTCATTAATTCATCATAATAATTTTCAAGAGGTGAACACAGATAATTTTTTCCCATTGTTATTACAGTAATTAGGCCTTATGTGTGTATACATACATAAAAAAAGATTGAATAAGTTGCATACGTAGTTTTTCCATGAATCAATAAATCCCAAAAAGAAAGGGGGGGGGGAGGTCCTGTGGTTCTTCCCCGGGAAAATTTTGATTCCTAGGTGGCGGGAAATGAGCTTTTCCGACTTCTGTGGTGTCTTTTAATGACTTTTAAATTCTTCAAAATTCAAGGTTCCCCCACCCCTTGAAAATGATTCAATTAATCAATGAACTCCAAAGATAAAGGTGGTCCGGGTTTCCCCCGGAAATATTTCGATTTCTAGATGGCGGGAGATGAGCTTTCCTGACTTCTAAAATGTCTTTTAATGACTTTTAAAGCTCTTCAAATTTTTTTGAGGGTTTTCCCCTCTTGAAATAGGTCAGGTAAATTTTTCTCATTTTTTATTTTATGTGTGTATACATACATAAACAAATGAGTAGTTGCATGCGTATTCTTTTTTCCATGAATCGATCAATCCCAAAAGAAAGGGTGGTCCGGGGGTTCTCCCCAGGGAAAATTTTGATTCCTAGATGGCGGGAATTGAGCTTTCCCGACATAATTGTTTTAATGAATTTTATGTTCTTCAAAATTCGAATTTTCTAATAGCAAAAAAAAAAAAAAAGAAAAAAAAAGAAATCAGCTCACGGGTCCTGAAAAAGTAGGTCTAGAATTCTTTTCTTTTTGCCCTTTTTTTGTTGCCCAAGGGAGGGGTAAGGACCAATGACCCCCCTCCCCCAGATCCGCCAATATGAATTGCAAGAAAATGTAACTCGGTCGGGTATTGGATAAACATTCTGTTTCCCATCCTTCTCCTCCTTCTTCCCTCCTTCTTTTTTTGCATTTCCGATCATACAAAAATCTCCAGACATTATATATTTTTCGCCAAAAAGTGGGGGGGCCCGGGGCCCCCCGCTTCCGCCGGCCATGTTATCAAAGCAATAATATAATTGTGTTTATCATTAACAAGGGTTAGAAAAAACAACTATAACATATAGCTACACTTATTTATAGTTTTCACTAAAGCCAAAACTAAAGCCTATTGTTTTTCTGCCAAATAATTAATTGCGTTATCAAAATTACCTTTTTAACTCTATCATGTATTACTGCAAGTTGTGTTTGCGCATTTTCTTGGATTCTTCGTCTTTGTTCGAGATCAATGCTTTGAAAGATCTCTCTGACGTCTTTATCAACTTCAAAATGGTAGCTTCCTACTTTCTGGACATTCATCTCCTCTTTATTCGACATCTTCATATATTCATGCAAAATTTAAATTAAAAAAAAATTGTAATAAGCATTCCATTTAGTCAATCGATATGATTTTCCAATGAATTTTGACAATCTAACCAACAAACCAATCAATCATTAATCAATCAATTAACAAGACTGACCCAGGAATTGACCCAACAAACTGACTAACTATATCAATTGATCACTCAATAAATCAACAGTTAACTGGTACGGTCAATTAAGAAAATCAAACAAATATTTAACAGAACTGATCTACCTATAAATTAGTAGCCAATTAGTTGATCAGTTGTCAATCAATCAATCATCAAACACCCAGATTAACCAATCAATCAGTAAAAAACCGTAAAACCTTGATTAGAAGCCCAATGGGCTTAGCCCATCTGAAGTTCGCCAAAAATAAAAAGAAGCCCTGGATTTGAGGTTTATGGTAGCTTAATCAGTCAATTAGCAAAGCAATCAATCAAACCAATTTGACCAACCAAATGAATTGACCAATCAAATGAATTCACCAATCAAATGAATTCACCAATCAATAAACAATTAGTCAGGGGACACTGTGGTCTACCATAAAACAATGGCCACATGCGACTGGTCATTCTTCGTTAAACCACGCCCACCTGCGCAGTCGTAAAATCCTACTCAACGAAGACGACCAGTCGAATAGAAAACTGGTAAATACTCGACAAAACAAAATGGCTGTATAGTTACCGCGATACACGTAATCAAGATTGCTTCAACTTGTGGTAGTATGTGTTTTTCGTAAAAAAAATATTTTCATCCAGTTTTTTTAATTCTGTTAGCCTACAATTATTTTTTGACTCCATGTGGGTAAATATTATAATTTTTATTTTATGAAATTTAATCTAAATTATATTAACGCAAATGTTGTTTATAAACTCATCAATCGGCCATGTATTTTTTTGGGTTTACATTAATTTTCTTTGTCAACGAAGTCTATTTAACGAACCAGTCGAATGAAAATAATACTTAACGAAAATTCGTACTCAACGAAATGAACCAGTCGAATAAGTCAAATAATAAAAGAAAATCTAATAATAGGATAATAGTAATAGCAGGCCTGTACAAATTTGATGTAGACATTAAACATACTGATTGTTGTGATCTACTTCTGGTCAATGAGTCCGGGAAATCCCCTTTTAACAAAGCGGACTCGACTTGTTGTATACAGTGTCCCGCGGTATCTGAGTCTGACCACAGACCTTCCACAAAAAACATGCAGGGAGAAAGAACAAGAAAATGACTCCTCCAACATGGTTTTATGCCCACGAGTCCGGGACCTAGGCTAGAGCTAAATCTAGGGCCTAGGCTGTGTACTACGTTTGGTCTCTGGTCCTTCTTGTCTGAGGGCGACTTAAACTCACCTTTTGCTTGTTAGGCCATGATGGCTAATATCTTTCTATATCAAAAAATAACAATTTTACGTAAAAGACCACTGTGGGACGTTGTGATTCATTCTCTGATGATGTGCCACAAAAGAATGAAATAAGGTGCGTAACCATGGCTTTGGATATTGTTGGGGCAACATCAAAAAGTCACACGCGTAGCGCGTGTGTATCTAATTCCTGCTCATCAGAGCGAATCAACGCTTAAAATACACAGCGATTCACGCCTTATCACGCTTCAGTGACTATGAATTATTTTGGTTGGTTGAAGCAAATTCGCGAATGATAGGAAGTTTTCATTTTCAATATGGGGGAGTGAGAAATTTATTTTGTATGTACGAGATGGTGTACAAGTGATTGTAAGTGTCGTAAATAAATTTCCGTATTATATGAAACGGAAAAAAAATCATGTAGATAGGTACATTTTCCTACAAATAATATATGCCATAACAGTACTGTATACGAATGCAAAAAGAATGGTTTTATTGTAAGCAAATGTTTTAGCGCCTCGAGGTTGTGTCAACGTGAGGCGCTATATAAATCCAGAATTATTATTATTATTATTTTAGACATACACAAATATAATAAAGAACTAAAGGGGAACAATAGTATTGACAATTATATATATAAAAACATGATAGGCCTATCACTCTCAGAGAGTAGTAAATACGGAGCAAAATCCTATTTCATTATTTTGATGGGATGTACCGGTACTGATTTTAAAACAACTAAAGACCATGACACAGAAAGATGTTCCATCTGAACAAAAACAGTACAAATATAGTGTAATACCGTGTACTACAACAGGGTATCATGTACGCAGACTAAATATAATAACTAGGCACACAACAATTAATGCTCCAGTTTCTGGCAGGTTTTATTTCATACCTCACATTACCAACCAAAGAGTATGCTCTTTGATCTAACTGATAACTAGTACATGTGCTACTCAACCTCTTGGGGTCACTGGTATTATGTGTAATCATAGAGAAATATTTTCTTTCTTTATGGTGTAATGCTGTTACTAAATAATACTACTGTATATCGCAATACTATTACTATATATAGCAGGTCTAATTAAAAAAAAAAAAGTACAATTAAGCAACAAATCATAATATAGAAGAAATATGTATAGGTGTAATTTTTTTTTTGCCCTACCTGACGTGGAAATGTACCGAATACTCAGTACATTTGAAAACAACTGCGAAAAAAATCGCAAGTTGGATAGAAGAAATACTTTAGAAAAGAAAAAGGTATAAACAGATCGAAGAGGCAAATAACAAAATACGAGACTATTATACATTATTTGTCTGTAATAGCAAACCATGCTTCTTTCATTTTTATTTTTTTTTTGTCGTGTTGGTCTTTTTTTTTTTTTGTTATTTCATTTCTTTCCATTCAGAACATTTAACTGTTTCAAAAAAATGATTGAATGTTTGCTGTTCTTATTCATGTCTTTTATTAGGCCTATGTCTTTCATGTTTGTGACGTTTTGGCAAAATTATGGTATCAAATTGTTTCTTTGTGTTTGTTGATTGGTAATCCAACAAATCTATTGCGGTAAGGGATTTTCGTGCATACTTACTTACTTCTAACTTCATATTTAATTAAGTAAGGCAGATCTTTACTTGCAAGTAAAGTGCGTATCTGACTTTTTATATCGAAATCATATAATCGTAAAGAAATCTTCATATATTATTATTACTATTAATTTTTTTTTTGCCTACCTATTTTGTAAGTGGAACAGTCTAGACGTCATAAATAATTGAAATAATTCATCCCAGCATGCGCACACAAATGGTTTGTGTTAATGAATGTTCTTCCGGTTCGGTGTGCTTACTCTGAACATAGATAAGCCCTTAGACAATGACTCAATTCTAGAATACAGCTTCTCAGCTTGGTCCGTAAACGGAACGTGTATTACTATGGTTTTATATCCTTCGTTAAATACTTCAGCCATGCGAAAGGTACGGTAGCTTCGCTTCGGTTCATTATATCGTAGTTGCTGTGATTTGTGGGTTTGATTGTTTTTGATTGAGTGGAATAAATGGTTGACTTTTTCGAGCGAGTCGGATCTGATTTGTCTCGAAGAATAAATCTGTCACTTGTGTAGGGGTTGAAGACAGTTAGTGCGTGGTGTGGATCGGTAGGTAGTCAGCTAGCTAGCTGACATGCATGTACTATAATACTAATAGGCAGATAGTTGTTATAATATAGTGATACTTAAAGTTGTACAAAATGTTTGTGTAATTGTTCGTAAATGAAATATATTTGAAGTTAGATATGCAAGTTAAGATGCTGTGTGTCATAGATTAGGGATGACACGTGTGGTGTGATTACCTACTAGGCCTATTACTACATTCTATGTTCGAATTTTTCACTTTATAGTACAGTATTATCTTTTGCCAAGTTATTTCTACCACCAGTCTACAGCTCGTCTATACATAGGCTTGAACTATCTTACCCATCAAATCCCAGGCCTACCTTTTGAATAGAGAGCAATATATTGTATTGAAATAAACAACAAGGTATGGATGATGAAACCACAGGACAATTGTAGTTCACCATTTGTTGTTATCGGTCACACCATCATGAGGGACTGGACATGGATACGATGTCTGTCATCGTTAGATCGCACATGATTCCAATCATCCACATAAAAAATTGAATATTAATCTGTAATTTATAAAGCATGGTTGTGAAGTGGTCAGTTCATATTATTAATAACTTTTTACTGACTATTTTTGTTCCATTTTATTTTGCTATACAAATTGTGAAGCCAGGCTGTAGTAAGGCCTGTGCGGGGAATAATCCTCCACACAAAAATTTCAGAAATTTTTTAAGGCCGATTTCCTCTTTGATTTTGCCGAAAATTAGGCTTTGACCTAATCTTAATAAATAACCAATGCACTATGCAGTAAGTTACGATTCTGCGCACCTATTTTCTTAACGATTTTTTGCGCAAATTTGAGCTAGTTTTTGAGGTATCATCCGCATTTAAAATATTTGATAGTATGATTGTGATGCAAATGAACTTCTGTTTGACTTCATGATTTGTTTGATGTCCTGTTGTTGGAGAATTTGACAAATATTAATATTGTAGGTAATACACTGATAAATAGGGAAATTACTTGTACTGTATGTTTCTTAAATCATGGAGGTAATAATAGGCCTACAGAATATCCTTGCTTAAATTTGTACAATGTGAAGTATGGGGCCTTTTTTTAAAGCCCCATTCCCGGCAAAATTTCAGTTTTTAAGAAAAATCTAATTTTTGTATAATGATAAAGATTTATAAATATAATACGGAATTGCTAGTTTAAATGAATTTAGACATTCCTAAGAATGAAAAAAATGTAAAATAAGACTGAAATTTGATTTTTTGTGTTCCACACAAAAAATAAATGCGGATGAATTTTTCATGTTGATTTTGCGATAGGTCGTGAGAAGAAATATCGTAGGTGCCGAAAACATTAGCCTATCCAATGCTGCTAGGCTAGGCCTAGCCTTACCTCGATTTAGGTTCTGTTATCACACATAAAAATGGCCGAC